>NW_011889274.1:1094753-1108684 GCF_000151845.1 Pteropus vampyrus | reverse complement strand
CTACTATTTTTCCTGAGTATAGTAAGAGTGGCTGAGTGTCAGGAACTTGATAAATAACATGTCAGGTCTCTATAAAACTTTTTAAATTAAGTATTATTATCCACATCTTACAGTTGAGAAAGTTAAAGTTCAGACAAATTGTATAGCCTGCAAATGGTAGAGCTGTCTACCCAAACTCTGCTGTGAACTTCATTTCTTGGGACTTCACTCTCTTGGGTTAGACAGAGAGCACTACCTCTTTGGACATCTTCTTTTTAAAAGCAAATGCTCCTGAGAGGCACTATTACTCAAGTCTCTGGCACATAATTGGGCCTACTTTATTAAATACCTTTCATTATGATTGACGGATCGGCACACATACGAGAAGAACTGAAGGAGGAGAGAAGGTTGGAAATAAGAGTGGAGTGGCCCAAGTTCCAGCTTCACAATTTAGCCTGGGATTGGCTTTCCCCAAAGAATTAGGTTATGCTAGTGAAAAATTTTATTCATTTCCTCCTATCCCAGCTTACTTGAAGACCTACCAACTTCTGCTTTACTTGTATGTTCCTTTCCGTGTCCTTCTATGCACACACATACAAGCAAATACACACGTAATGTCTTCTCCTACTTCACATAGAAAATAAAACCAGCAGACTAAAAAAGTTTTCACTTTTCTGCTATCAAATCTATAAAGCTTCTGTACCCTTACCTCTTATCTCATGCTTTCATTCCCTCTTATTATAGTTCAGGAAATAACCCTCCATCTATGTTATAGCTCCCACGTCCCACACATTTTCTCTAGAACTTCACACTGTTCACTATTTTTTTCCTTCTTGTTCTTTTAATTTCTTTCTATTACACCTTCCCATAATCATTCAAACATATGTAATGTAATTCATTTTTGTGATAAAAAGAAACCACCATCTTTAGACTCTACTTCTCTTTTGATTTTTGCTGTATTTTCCCGCTCCTTTACAAAGCCTTGAAAAAGTTGCCTGTACTCTCTGATTCACGTGCCTGCCACTCACTCCTCACCTCAGTCCAATGTGTACTCCTCTCCTCCCTCATCCACTCAGCTCCTACAATGATCCCCAAGGATCTCTCCTTCAACTAAGCCAATGGGCATTTTTGTTTTCCTGTTGTTTGATGCCCCTCAGCAGCAATTGAGATTGTAGAGTGCTCTGCTTTTCTTAAAACATTTCACCCTGGGCTTCTGTATCATCAAACTGCCCTTCACCCTCCCACCCACACCTCCCATACTCCATTGTCTTTAACTTCTGGGACTAATTCTTCTCAAGGTCCTTTGCTAGATCACTGTTCTTTACCTGGCTTTTAATCTTGAGTTTTTTAAGGCTTTAAATTTGTTCCCTTCCTCATTTTACTTTTTATTGTCTCTCTCATAATTTTACCCATGCCCATATTTTTAATTACCATCTGTATTATGAGTACTTTCAAACTTCCCTCTGAACTCCACACACATCTAAAAAATTGCCAACTCAACATCTAGAAAAATCTCAAATTAACCACAAACTTAACCAACTTAACCATACCTATAACTGAATTTATAATCTCTTCCTAAAACCCAGCCTTTTATTAGTGTTTTGTGTGGATTTCAAAGAGACAACTGTAGAAATAGGCACATCATTGAACTAGATATTGTTGGTTCGCAATCTCCTTGGAAGCTTCCTGAGTATAATCTGAAATTGCCCTCCCTCCCTCTCCCACACACACAGAGGGCAGAGAGAAACCAAAGGAAGAGACAGACCACTGCAGATTGGTAAGTGGTAGATTTAATAAGCAAGTGATCTTACTTATGAGGCTTGTATTGGGTGACCGCAAGACACATAGATCTTTGCATCAGCCCGCTAGAATCTTAAAAGTTTATGCAGATATCTTATCTGGATTCAGTCACATCTTCCAATCAGATAGTCTCAACAACACATTACACTCACGACTGTGCCTTTCAGTAGCTCCCACAATAGGAGTGGTAGGTAAAGCATCTATCCTAAGGACAAGGGAGGAGATGAAGAGCCTCCAATTGCCTGGGTCCAACTCGATGGTCAACTGTCAGTCTCATCCTCTGGATGATCTATGACAACAGATCTAAGAATTGTTAAAAAATGTCTCCACAATAAATATTAGAAACCCAAACAACTTAGTACCAAAATTTTAACATGAATAAGAATAACTTAATTAAGAATGGAGCATGACATATAATTGAATCTAAAAAGAAAAATGTCATTAAAATATTCAATAATAAATAGAGAAATCATTGTGACAACATCGAGATTTTACATTAGCTAGGTAGTATTTTTTTAGATAAAATGACTGTAAAAATGAGTCATATTTCTTCATTTAAATTTGATGCTGAAAATACTGAAAATACTGACTGATTATTTTAAAAATAATCTTTTATTAACTCTAGTTATCTGGTTTTTTTAATGGGCATTGCGTGGATAGAAAAAGTATAGAAATAATTGCTGTGAATATATTAATCACCAGAGAAAGAGTATTATTTAGAAAAAATTATCAAAGCAAAATAGAAAAAGACTTTTCGAATACAAATGTAATTCAGTGTAAATTCAATATAAAATTTTAGCAGTTATTGCTCTTTACCATTCATTTTTTCATGAGCTCATTGACCCTTATAAATATGGTACGTGATGGGAAACTGATTAATCAGAGTAGATCTTTTTTTAAAATAGCACCAAAGAATCTTCTACCTTGGAACTAATCCACCAGTTACCATGCTGCTGATAGATCTCTGGTTGCCTACATTCTTCAAATTAATGAGAAAGCCATCTTTTATTCGTTACCATTTCTTCATACATACACACACACAGAAGCACATAAGAACATATATAGAATCTTATCCCAAAACATCATTAATATCTATAAATATTTTTGCTTTATATCTTTTATAATTTCCATTAGCTACTCCACTTTGTTTTGTCAGTTTTGTTAGTTTCAGATAGTCTATAGAGGTTTTCCTATACCCTTTTTACCTAGAGAAATATCGAATAGTGATGCCAATGATTACATTGAATAAGTTTTCTTATAAGAAGCAAAAAATCAAGCACAAGAAATGTGCTTACTACGCAAATTACATAAAATAAAAAATTTGTTAGCTGTATCTCAACCACATCATGGTAACACAAAGTTTGATGCAAACCAGAATTATGCCTTTTCTTATTGATGTAAAATTTACACACAATAAAATTCACCCTTTGAAAGTGTACAACTCAGTGGACCTTAGTATGCTTACACAGTTGTGGGGCCATCATCATTCTGTAATCCCAGAGCATTTTTATCACCAACAAAAGAAACTCCATACTTATTAGCCATCACTCCCCATGCCACCCTCCCTCCAACCTCTAGTAACTAATATTTGTCCTTGTTTGCTAATTCTGGACATTTCATATAAATGGAATCTCATGGCATGTGACCTTTGTGTCCAGCTTCTTTCACTTAGCACAACGTTTCAAAGTACATCCATGCTGTAGCATATTTCAGAGTTTCATTCCTTTTTATGGCCAAATATATTTCATTTCATGGATATCTATTTTTTAAACCTACTCATCATTTGATAGACTTTAGACTGTTCCCACTTTTTGGCTATTATAAATAATGTTGCTATGAACATTCATGTACAAGTTTTGTGTGGACGTATGTTTTCAGTTATTTTGTACACCTGGAGTAGAATTGCTAGTAACTTTATGTTTACCATTTTGAGGGACCACCAAACTGTGCCATTTTACATTACCACCAACAACGTATAAAGATTCCAATTTCTCCACATCCTTCATAACACTTGTTATTTTCTATTTTGGGGCAGGGGGGGAGGGGAAAGAGGGAGAGGTTGCGTTTTAGTTTTTATAATAGCTAAATTTTGGTATCCTTTCTGATAGGAGCTTACCTAAGCTAAATAGAGCTAAGCTACCTAGTATTGGAATAGTCAATTAAGACAACAAGCCAAAATGAAAGTAATGATCAAACCTTTAATTACTTACTGAAATAGCATAAGCAAGAGACCAAGCTAGAGAATGTACTGATTCTCCTGTTCCATTTTTCCCCATGGAAAGGCACTGGTCAAAGATCAGGTTAATCAGCACAGATATGGGAGTCATCCCACTGTTGAGGAAGCCCTAAAAAAAAGGCTCCTGAAGTTTTATGTATCCATAAAAAAGACAAGTGGAAAAGTACTGAGTACTGAGCCAGAGTGAGGAAAACTGTCTTCAGGATCCCCCCTTCTCCCACCCACCATCCTTTCCCTGATAAAATGGTCTCTGTAGAGGTGACTAAGGAAGGCCTCTGATGAAGGCTCTAGATGAAGTGGTCTTTGAATGAGGGCACCAGGCTAATAATGCTGAGAGCCTGCTTTGTATGACTTCAATCCTTTTAAATTTATTGAGATTTGTTTTATAAACTAACATATGGTCTGTCCTGGAGAATGTTCCTTGTATACTTGAGAAGAATGTCAATTCTGTGGAGTGTTTGTAAATGTCTATTAGGTTCAGTTGATTTATGATGTTGTTCAAGTTTTCTATTCCCTTGATGATCTTCTGTCTAGTTGTTCTATCTATTATTGAAAGTGGGATATTGATGTCTCTACTTATTATTGTTGAATTATATATTTCTCCTCTCAGTTGTCAGTTTGGTTCTGTATTTTGGGATTATGATTATGATTATTTATATATATATGTATGTATATATGTCATATTTTCTTGATGGATTGACCCTTTTATCATAGCATATTCTTCTTGTCTCTAGTAACAATTTTTATCAGTCTATTTTGTTTGATGTTACTATAACCACTTCAGCTTTCTTTTAGCTATTCTTTGCATGGTATATCTCTTTCCATCCTTTTACTCTCAACTATTTCTGTTTTTGAATCTAAAATGCGTATGTTATAATCAGCGTATAGTTGAATCATATTTTTTATTCATTCTGACAATCTCTGCCTTTTGAGTGGAATGTTTAATCTAGTTATACTCAGTGGAATTTTTGATAGGGAAAAATTTATGTCTTTTATTTTGCTATTTATTTTCTATATGTCTTACGTTGTTTTTGTTTCTCTATTCCTTTATTACTGCTTTGTTTTGTGTTAAATAAATGCCTTTTAGTGTGTTATTTTAACTCCCTTCAAGCCCCTTTTACTAGACATTATTTTTAATTATTTTTTTTGGTAATTTCCCTGAGGGGTACTATTAACATCTTAACTTATAGCAGTTGAGTTAAGATTTATATCAATTTTATTTTGGTACTTTATAAAAACTTTGCTCCTTTACAGCCCCATTTCTTCCTCTTTCTTCAGTGCTATTGTTGTTGTAAAATTAAATTATTTATATACTGTATGCCTATCAGTACAGATTTAAAATTATTGCTTTATATAGTTGTCTTTTAAATCAAATAGGGAAAAGTCTTATAAACAAAAAATAAATTTATACTGCCTTTTATACTGACCTATGTAAATCTCTTTACTGGTTTTTACATCTTCATGTAGATTTGAGTTACCATCTAGAGTCATTTCATTTTAAGCTAAAGAATACCTTTAATATTTATTATAGGGCCAGTCTTCTAATGATAAATACCCTTAGTTCAATTATATAGAAATGTCTTAATTTCTTTTTCTTTTTTGAAGGCTAGTATGCTGGATGTAAATTTCTTTAGCAGGTTTTTTTCTTTCTTTTTTTTTTTAAATGCATTTTTAAAATGGTATCCCACTGCCTTCAAGCCTCCGTGGTTTCTGATGAGAATTAGCTATTAACCTTATTGAGGATCTTTTATATGTGACAGTCACTTCTCTCACTGCTTTCATGGTTCTTTCTTTGACTTTGACTTTTGACAGTTTGATTATGATGTGTCAATGTGGTCATTTTGTGTAATCTTATTCATGTATTAGTGGGGTAGTTTTTTAGTACTTTATGGATTTTTGCATTTATATCCATAAAGGATATTGGTCTATAATGTACTCTTCTTGTGATGCCTTTGTCTGGCTTTGGTATCAGTGTAATACTGACTCTTTGAGTTTATTCTACTTGGATCTCACTGAGCTTTTTGGATGTGTAGACTAGTGTTCAGCATCAAACTTGGAAAGTTTGTCCATTAATTTTTCAAATATTCTTTCTGCTTTTTTCCCCTAGAATTCTCATTATACATATGTTGATAAATTTGATGGTATCTCACAGGACTCAGGCTTCATTTATTTTTCTTTATTTTTTTCTCTCTGTTCCTTAGATTAGAAGATCTCGATTGACTTATCTTCAAGTTCACTAATTCTTCTGCCAGCTGAATCTTATGCTCAGCAACTCTACCGAACATTTCATTTCAGTTTCTACACTTTATAATTTAGAATTTCTCTTTTGTTCTTTTTTTATTATTTCTGTCTCCATATTGATATTTTCTATTTGATGCAATGTTATTCTTTTATATAGTTCTTTGACTATATTTAAAATAGCTAATTTTAGTCTAGACAAAATGTCTTTGTCTAATAAGTCCAACATTTGGGTTTCTCCACACACAATTTCTATTGACTTTTTTCTCCTCTCTGTGTATAGGCCATACTTTCTTGTTAATTTGCATGTCTTGTAATTATTTTTGAAAACTCAACATTTTAATGATATAATATGGCAACTCTGGAAATCAAATTCCTTTTCCTCCCCAGTGTTTGTTGTTGTTGCTATTGTTTTTTCTTGCTATTTGTTTCTTTAATTCATTTCAGAACTAATTCTGTTTTGTCTTTGCTGTGTGTGACCACTGATATGTTTGCTCAATGATCTTAGTGGTCAGCTAATAACTGAACTGAGATTTTTTTTTCTTAAAATGCCTGAAACCAATAAGTCTCCCAGCCTTTAATGAAGGGCTCGGTGTATGTTTTGGGGTATGTCTTAAATGCTCAGGCAAGCAGTTTACATCTCTGTCTTAGTCTTCAGCTCCTGATTGCACAGAGCCTCAAAGTCAGCCAGAGATAACATGTTAGGGTATTCTCAGATTTTTCCTGGGCATGTACATAGCCCAACTCATACACATTGCTTTCTAGATCCTTAGGACTATGTCAGAACTTTTCAAAACCTCCTCTGGACATTTCATTACCCAGGTAGTCCATGTAAGTTTTGTTCCACTTATTGTTTGTCTTGTTATCACCATTTCAAGCAATTGTAACATTAAACAACTGTCACTGATTGTTTTTGACAAATGCCCCAGGAAATGGTTGTTCACACTGAGAGAGCTCTGACTCAGGTCAAATAAAGACAAGCTTTGTGAGAGGGATTTTCCAGAGAACTGTCAGAAAAGCCAAATAATGACAGTTATCTGGGAAGGAGACCCTGGAGGAACTCCAACCCTTTCTTTCCTCTCCAGTGTCTGCTAGGCTGCTGCTGGCTTTCACTATGATTGCAGCGCTGTTTTGAAGACTGACAGAACTGGGAAAGGCGGGTGAAACTAGGACAAGGTAAGTACCACAAAGTTTGCTGTTCTTACTGAGATTTAACCATTTTTCTTAAATAAATGATCCCCAAATTGTTGCAAGTCTTTGGTTAATTTCTAGAGTTCTTCAAAAGTTAATTTGGGCCAATTTTTGGCCACTTTCTTATTGCTTTTACGGAAGAGGGGATTTTTAGAGGTGTTTACTCTGCCATTCTCATTGCCATTCAGCAATGTTAGCAAGAAAGCAGTCCTTGGGATGACATTCTTTTTTTTCTCTTAAGGTTTTTTTTTTTTAATTTAAAATAAGTTACAATTTTAGAGTTGTATTTTGAGAGTTCAATGTAAAACACTACATTAACATATCAAATATTTTTATAACAAACTTGTATTTATATTTGTTTCTTTGTTCCTAAGACAAATATTTGTTGAAATTTTAAACTGTTTTTAAAACAAAACTTTTGACATGTTAATATAATTCAAATGAATTTAATAATGTTTAGATATAACATCTTGGTACACATAGGTCTTCAAATGATGAATTGGTTTGAAAACCATTAGGTCAAAAAGAAAATGATGATCTGAGGCACAGTCATTATTATTATTCTTATGCTTATTATTACTGATTATAGCAACTATATATCAAGCTTTTGCTATGTGAAATCCCCAATACTATTTTTAGGGAGAAATACAAAGCACATAAGACTATATTTACAATTTAATACAACAGATTCCATTACATTATTAATCATTATAGTCATCAGTTACCACTGTTTAAACACATGAGATTTATTACTACAGATAAGTCAATAAATTTTGATGCCTTTTTTTTTTTCTTAAAGTATTAAAGAAAAGATACGACGGGTCTTAATAATCAAAAAAGATCTTTTGTATTATAGCCTTTTTGTTTTCTAATGTACATAATTTTAATAAAAACGACAAAAGAAATGACATTTCCATTGATGTTTATTCACAGTTTATTTATTGCTTTTATTTATTTCCATACTTTCTAGCATTTCTTCATGAATAGCCCCAAATTCTTTTGACTAATATTTTCATAATTTTATATTATGGGCTTAGAAAACAGTGTTTAGACCAAATATAAGCAAGAAAGCATTTGCTGATTCCTGTAATATGCAAACTATCAGATGCCAATTAGTTTGGTGATTCTTTCCATTGCAGCTGAATGTGTGTGGGCAGGAATGTAGTCCAAGTTTTCATTCCTTTTTCTGCTTCCCGTCATGTTGGTTTTAGAGTATGCTATTGGATCCAGCTGAAACTCTTCTCACAGTGGGTGGGCCTGGAGATATTTTCTCCCCATATTCTTTTTAATCCCATTTCCCCATTTTGGTGGCAAGCATCTTTATTTTCACCCAACTAAGAATCTATTTGCTTTCTGATTTTTATTGCAAGATGAATATTTGGCCCACACATTTTTTTTTAAATAAACTCTTATACCTAGAGAAAATTTTTACATTTCAATGAGAGATCCAGTGGATAGACTTACTGTGATCCATTCAAAAATGTTCTTTGCAGTATTAGATTTGAATACTCCTTGTGTGTTCTCCTCCAAACTTTAAGTGGGCAATCCTCAAAGGAGAAGGTAGAATCTTAAATTTGAATGCTGGTCCAAACTACTTAGATTCTTTGAGTCCTAAGACTGAATTGAACAAAACACTAAAATTTTTTTTCCTTTACAATTCTGAAAATTACCTTTGTTGTAATTAAGAAGGATTTGAGGAAAGCAGCACAGTCCTATAGTCCTATAGTCACCATAATAAAGCTGTCCAGAGAAGAAAACATTATTAATAAGTTGTCCATCTTAATTTAGCCAGTAAAGATGCCTCTTCTGTACATACTAGTTCTCAAAAATAGGGGCAAAATGGACTAATGAACTTGATGTTCACCTCCTTTTACTTCTCCTGTTCTATGGTATAAATGCTGAAAAGAGACATATTTAAGAAAAAGGGCTAAAACTGAATATCAGAAAACTGGAGTTCCAGACTCCAGACTTGTATTTATTCTATAATGGATTCCATGATGCCAATCTAAATAATTAATTGTTCCTTTATATAAATATAATAATACTTACCCCCAAATTTCAGAGAGATGTTGGAAAGCAATGAAGATCAACACATATAAAGTATTATTGCAGATATGTGTGTTATAAATGAGAGAAATGGGAAAAATTGAAACCTTATTAAAGGCTGAGAATAAGAAACAAGGAAACAAACTTGTTTAATACGCCTTTCTAACTATATTAGGAGTGAATCTGAAATATGGGCATCATATTCTTCATATTCCAACCTGAGATTTTCATAAATTTATTTGACACTGGTCATTTCCCCTATTGTAATTTCTACTACCATTCCCATAGTGTGAACAGAAAATATGTAGGAAGATCCAAGTTTGTATGGAACCATTTGTGGCAGACAGTTCCAAGCATTTACCAAACTAGTTTCCTCTCTTCTTGGGCCCACAGCTAGACCACATCTCTTGGCTGCCTTGCAATTAGATGCACGGGGCCAAATTCTCGAATGTGTGCAGAAGTGATGTAATGCATTTCCAGGTCTGGATTTTAAAATGTTCCCATAGATAATTCTTGTGCTCTTTCTCTACCTTCCAGCTAAAGAGAGAGGAGTCCAGGGACCCAGACAAAGGGAAATCTAAGGAAGACAGAGGTCTGAGTTCTTTCCTTTTCATTCTGCTAAGTTACTGACATTTGGAGTTTGTTGTTGTATCATTTAACCTATATTACTAATGCACTATCATAGGATTTTAAAGTCAATTTAATTTAAATTCTGACTATATATACTATGAAAAAAACTGCTATGTAGTCAATTTGGAATAAATATTTGCTATGATTATTTGACAGGCTATGAACTAAACAACTGGTTAGTTCATCAAATCTTCAAAATTCAACTTGCTGTTTGACTAATTGTATTTGTAAATGTAGCCATAGTACCTAATCTCTGGCAGTTCAATGTAAAACACAGAGTTTCCATATGCATACATGAATGAGATATAAAGAATGGCTGAGTGGGCTTTTATTTGTGTGAGTGACTTCTGAGCCTCATTGGGGAAGCAATAACTAGACATAGGGGTGGCAGGTAGCATTGTCTCTACGATTTTTGAGGATGGGAACAATTGAAAAACAAGATGAAGAACTGCTGACATATTTGACCAAGAAACATGAATTGAATGAAATTTATGGCAACTTGTGCAAATATTGACTTAGACAGAAAAGTTAAACAAAAAGAAAGCAAAAAGATAAGGTCGGGTTTAAATGTTGGAAATATTAGTTGACATTTTCTTGAATAGATAGATGTTGGAGCTACAGTTTGTAATGAAGCATATCTTATTCAACCTCCCCCACAAATAAGACTAAACTAGGATAGTGACTACCAAGCAGTTTGAAAGAGCCAAGATATTAAGCCTCCTAATATGAAATCAAAGCTCAATCATGAGAGAGAGAAAAAAGTCCCCTTGTCAATCAGTCAAATGCCTTTTTTCGTCCTACAGAACAAGAGCATTTACAATGTAATTGCAATAATGAACTTAAGAAATTTGAGTTGCTGAATATTAATGATGGAAAATCACTATACTAGTTGATGTACTGAGAAATTAAGTGAATATTATGCCATTATTTGATATTCCTGTACAAAGAAAAACATTCACAAAGGGTCTCGGTCTCAGGCATGAAAGCAGAGAGAAGCTCAAATATCAGCCTACATAGCAATATGGAAGCATGCATCGGGATCATCAACACACAGCCCTTTCAGATGAAAGAGGTAATCAGACGGATAGATCCTTTAGTCTGGTGAGACTAGAGTCTAAATTACATAATTATGGTACATAATGAAGTCCAAAGATATAGTATGTAGGTATGGTTTCTCCATCAGACTGAGAGAGATCTGTCTATAAGGTAACAACTTTATAAGCACTGCATCTACCTAGTTTTGTGCTATTTTTCACGAATTTGGTATTGGTTTAAAGAATCAGAGATTGATACACTTAATTAAGTTGTTAGGGTCAATTTGAGTAAGGGAGTGAAGGTCCTATAACTTAGAGATTTCATCCTGTCACTAAAGAGAGGTAAGCTTTACCCTGAAAATGGTGGATTTTTTTTCTCTGTTGATATTCCTATTACTCAGAAGCCTTGGCTCTCTGGAAATGATAAGATATGCTCATATTAAAGCCATTTCAAAACTATGATTTTTCACTGAGATAACTGCTAGTTAATATTCATATATACAGATATAGATACAGATGTTATGCCTATGAGAAACTGCCCAGTTTGATGACCTAAATAATTAAGATTCACTAGTTAAGAGAAATAGTGAACAACTAGTGAAATCTCACAACTAATAGCTTTCAAAAATGTGTACATTTTGAAATAACTAGAGTACCAAGTCTTTACCTTACAGAACAAGGTAAAAATGAGAGGCAATTGTCTAGTTAATTTAGGAAAGATATACATATGGTGGATTACTTAAGAAGTTCAATATAACAGCTTTGGAAGAAATCCAAATAGATAAATAATAATGCCAATTTTTATTTGTTTTGTCAATGACAAATGGACTCATCCATGAATATTTTTCTAGGAAACATTCTAATAATCATTTGTTAATACTTGAACATAGTTCTTGAAAAAAATATATCTTTTATTATTAACATCTCTCTTTTAAAGAAAGAGCCTTTATCAGGTTTTAAAACCTGATATGAGGAAATTGTGTTTTTGTTTCCAATACCTCTGCATTGTTTCCAGATTTTATTGAAATGGTTTTCAGGGAATAATGGTACACAAAAGGGAATAGGATGGAAAGAAAAATCAGATGAAGCTTGCTAAAAGGGTGTGACACTAATAAATAGCAGGTGTTTGCAATTTACTTTCTGCAAATGCACGGTAAATTACTAGACAAAAACCTACTGCCCCTCTCCTCAGAGACCACTGTGCTCTTTGTGTTTTCTATGTAATTACCTTGTATGTGGTCTCCTGCAGCAATAAGGATGAGGTTCTTCCTTGTTTTCGTTTCCACATTCAGCTTCCTCAGCCAGTGTTAAAGGTCCACATTCAAGTGCACATGCAGGAATATGCCATGTTAAAGGACCACTTCCTCTGGGGCAGAGGTTTATCTTGATAGTTTGGGTTTCCTCCTTGCTTATATGTCTGTAGTGATATATGAAGGTACCTTAAATTTTATTCTTGATGTGTTTCTTTAAAAAATAATTGAAAACAACAAAATGAGTAAGATTGTTATTTTTCCATACAGTTAAACATGAATACATTTTCTTCTACCTATAACTTAGTTAAACTATTTGGGTTCAAGTGCAGGCTCCACAACTTACTAGCTTTGTAGGCAAATTATTTAATCTCTCTATGCCTTAATTTTGTTCTTTATAAAATGAAGATAATAGTCCTACTGATTATTTAAGGTTATTGTGAGGATTATATGACAGTGCTAGAAAACACTTTGCATATTGGGGGACACATAGTGAGCATTTAATAAATGTTAGTCACCCAAAACTACAAATTCTCAAACAGGTGGTTTGGGCATTAACCATATATTGTTGAATTTCTGAGCCAGATGCAACTAAGGAATTAATTCCACATCATCTTTTATCAGAACCTGCCTGCATAATCCATGAGCTCCATGCTCTTCTAAATTCCTGCTAGTCTTTGTCAACCAGTTGCTTCCTTGTTGTAGGATGTTTGATACCAACTATTCAAAATTTCTGAAACTGTTCAAAGATTAGACTTGAGAGTCCTCATCACTTACATTTCTAAGGAGCATTGGCTTTTTTTCAATATGCTAAATAAAATATTAAAGCAAATTTCTTGTTATATAAAAAAACTTCTTCCTCTGCTGACATTTCTTCCCCAGGTATCTTAATGCTCACGCTCACCTGCTTCACATTTTGCTTGAATTAATCTTTTCAGAGAGGCCTTCACAGACCTGCCTGTTTAAAAATGATAACATCTGCCCTTTCTCCCCAACTCACCAATCCTTATCTTTCCTTTTCTAATTAATTTTTCTCTACAGCATTTGTCATGTTCTGACAGTCTCTGTTTTATTTGTTTTTATTTATTTATTATTACTATCTTCCATAAGAATGTAAAATACAAGTGGGCAGGAATATTTTGTGTTTCACTCACTATTATAAGAGCCTAGCATAGTACTTGGCACATAGTAGGCACTCAAATATTTGATGTATGAATAGTGAATGAGTGAATAAATGAATGAACAAACAAACGGAGTTTTTGTCTCTTTCTCTCTCTTTCTAATCCAAGGGTTAATTTATTAGTTAGATTTTCTTGCTTCTCATGCCTCTGTCTTGCCACAATATGTGGAGCATGGTTTAAAATTCAATATTTTCAGAGGGATAAGTCATTTCCAAAATTGTTTTGGACAAAAGAACCCACACCAGTTTGGAAGTCATGGGTATCTTTATCTCACCAGTATAATACAATTAGATATTCCCTCTGGTTGTACCAGTTTGGAGTTGCAACCATTCCATCACCCTATCAT
>NW_011889274.1:1091799-1094703 GCF_000151845.1 Pteropus vampyrus | reverse complement strand
ATAGATAATTCTTGTGCTCTTTCTCTACCTTCCAGCTAAAGAGAGAGGAGTCCAGGGACCCAGACAAAGGGAAATCTAAGGAAGACAGAGGTCTGAGTTCTTTCCTTTTCATTCTGCTAAGTTACTGACATTTGGAGTTTGTTGTTGTATCATTTAACCTATATTACTAATGCACTATCATAGGATTTTAAAGTCAATTTAATTTAAATTCTGACTATATATACTATGAAAAAAACTGCTATGTAGTCAATTTGGAATAAATATTTGCTATGATTATTTGACAGGCTATGAACTAAACAACTGGTTAGTTCATCAAATCTTCAAAATTCAACTTGCTGTTTGACTAATTGTATTTGTAAATGTAGCCATAGTACCTAATCTCTGGCAGTTCAATATAAAACACAGAGTTTCCATATGGATACATGAATGAGATATAAAGAATGGCTGAGTGGGCTTTTATTTGTGTGAGTGACTTCTGAGCCTCATTGGGGAAGCAATAACTAGACATAGGGGTGGCAGGTAGCATTGTCTCTACGATTTTTGAGGATGGGAACAATTGAAAAACAAGATGAAGAACTGCTGACATATTTGACCAAGAAACATGAATTGAATGAAATTTATGGCAACTTGTGCAAATATTGACTTAGACAGAAAAGTTAAACAAAAAGAAAGCAAAAAGATAAGGTCGGGTTTAAATGTTGGAAATATTAGTTGACATTTTCTTGAATAGATAGATGTTGGAGCTACAGTTTGTAATGAAGCATATCTTATTCAACCTCCCCCACAAATAAGACTAAACTAGGATAGTGACTACCAAGCAGTTTGAAAGAGCCAAGATATTAAGCCTCCTAATATGAAATCAAAGCTCAATCATGAGAGAGAGAAAAAAGTCCCCTTGTCAATCAGTCAAATGCCTTTTTTCGTCCTACAGAACAAGAGCATTTACAATGTAATTGCAATAATGAACTTAAGAAATTTGAGTTGCTGAATATTAATGATGGAAAATCACTATACTAGTTGATGTACTGAGAAATTAAGTGAATATTATGCCATTATTTGATATTCCTGTACAAAGAAAAACATTCGCAAAGGGTCTCGGTCTCAGGCATGAAAGCAGAGAGAAGCTCAAATATCAGCCTACATAGCAATATGGAAGCATGCATCGGGATCATCAACACACAGCCCTTTCAGATGAAAGAGGTAATCAGACGGATAGATCCTTTAGTCTGGTGAGACTAGAGTCTAAATTACATAATTATGGTACATAATGAAGTCCAAAGATATAGTATGTAGGTATGGTTTCTCCATCAGACTGAGAGAGATCTGTCTATAAGGTAACAACTTTATAAGCACTGCATCTACCTAGTTTTGTGCTATTTTTCACAAATTTGGTATTGGTTTAAAGAATCAGAGATTGATACACTTAATTAAGTTGTTAGGGTCAATTTGAGTAAGGGAGTGAAGGTCCTATAACTTAGAGATTTCATCCTGTCACTAAAGAGAGGTAAGCTTTACCCTGAAAATGGTGGATTTTTTTTCTCTGTTGATATTCCTATTACTCAGAAGCCTTGGCTCTCTGGAAATGATAAGATATGCTCATATTAAAGCCATTTCAAAACTATGATTTTTCACTGAGATAACTGCTAGTTAATATTCATATATACAGATATAGATACAGATGTTATGCCTATGAGAAACTGCCCAGTTTGATGACCTAAATAATTAAGATTCACTAGTTAAGAGAAATAGTGAACAACTAGTGAAATCTCACAACTAATAGCTTTCAAAAATGTGTACATTTTGAAATAACTAGAGTACCAAGTCTTTACCTTACAGAACAAGGTAAAAATGAGAGGCAATTGTCTAGTTAATTTAGGAAAGATATACATATGGTGGATTACTTAAGAAGTTCAATATAACAGCTTTGGAAGAAATCCAAATAGATAAATAATAATGCCAATTTTTATTTGTTTTGTCAATGACAAATGGACTCATCCATGAATATTTTTCTAGGAAACATTCTAATAATCATTTGTTAATACTTGAACATAGTTCTTGAAAAAAATATATCTTTTATTATTAACATCTCTCTTTTAAAGAAAGAGCCTTTATCAGGTTTTAAAACCTGATATGAGGAAATTGTGTTTTTGTTTCCAATACCTCTGCATTGTTTCCAGATTTTATTGAAATGGTTTTCAGGGAATAATGGTACACAAAAGGGAATAGGATGGAAAGAAAAATCAGATGAAGCTTGCTAAAAGGGTGTGACACTAATAAATAGCAGGTGTTTGCAATTTACTTTCTGCAAATGCACGGTAAATTACTAGACAAAAACCTACTGCCCCTCTCCTCAGAGACCACTGTGCTCTTTGTGTTTTCTATGTAATTACCTTGTATGTGGTCTCCTGCAGCAATAAGGATGAGGTTCTTCCTTGTTTTCGTTTCCACATTCAGCTTCCTCAGCCAGTGTTAAAGGTCCACATTCAAGTGCACATGCAGGAATATGCCATGTTAAAGGACCACTTCCTCTGGGGCAGAGGTTTATCTTGATAGTTTGGGTTTCCTCCTTGCTTATATGTCTGTAGTGATATATGAAGGTACCTTAAATTTTATTCTTGATGTGTTTCTTTAAAAAATAATTGAAAACAACAAAATGAGTAAGATTGTTATTTTTCCATACAGTTAAACATGAATACATTTTCTTCTACCTATAACTTAGTTAAACTATTTGGGTTCAAGTGCAGGCTCCACAACTTACTAGCTTTGTAGGCAAATTATTTAATCTCTCTATGCCTTAATTTTGTTCTTTATAAAATGAAGATAATAGTCCTACTGATTATTTAAGGTTATTGTGAGGATTATATGACAGTGCTAGAAAACACTTTGCATATTGGGGGACACATA
>NW_011889274.1:1087914-1090424 GCF_000151845.1 Pteropus vampyrus | reverse complement strand
CTTCTCATGCCTCTGTCTTGCCACAATATGTGGAGCATGGTTTAAAATTCAATATTTTCAGAGGGATAAGTCATTTCCAAAATTGTTTTGGACAAAAGAACCCACACCAGTTTGGAAGTCATGGGTATCTTTATCTCACCAGTATAATACAATTAGATATTCCCTCTGGTTGTACCAGTTTGGAGTTGCAACCATTCCATCACCCTATCATGTCACCCACTTAAACTCTAAGTAAAGCCTCAGTGGAACAATAGCAACTGTGTTTAAGTGTAGGCATGATCTAAGTTTTATGATGTGTCTTGGAAAAATAACATTCTGTGTTTGTGTTATAAAGGACATACCAAGGAAGTGAAAGTTCCCAAGGTGTATATCAATTTTTGTTTAACTGTCAATCTACTGTATTTCATTAAAAGAAGTCTTTCATTTTTAATAAACTTCCCAAGCTTCTTCCACAGTAGCAAATAACATTGCCCAATAAATCAGTTTTGGAGTCTTCAAAACTTCTCTAGTGGGATGTGTACTCCAAATGGATTAAACAGAACTCAACATCAACCTACCTGTTAAGAATCAAATTCCTGCCTAGGAGCAGATAGTAATGATTTGAACGGTGTGGACTGAATCTGCGTGACACAGGGCACTTCAGGCCATCACAAAAAACTCCATACTTTGTATTATGTCTCCCACCAACAGATTTTTCACTCCTCTTCCTCTTTCTTCAAATTTTCAAGAATCTATAGACTTTTCTTTACATTTTTTTCTACTGAATCTTAAACAGTTAGAGCTAAAATGGCCCTTAGACTATCTACTCAGTAATGTGAATGTAGACCAATCAATATTCATTTATTTTTTCAATACATATTTGACTGCTCAGTATGCTCTAGACATAGGTGCTGAGTGACAGGAATGACTTTCTAAAGTCAATAGTCAAAGACTGAAAGCTGTCTGGTAGATGCTAAAATAGAAACTCTACTCTTACTCAAAATGGACTTCTATCTGTAAACAAAAGATGAAGCTCTTGCTGAAATAAAATGTGATTAATTATTTGTGGTCACAATGTTTCATCCTAGTAGAGCACATAGAAAACTCTAGAGCATTATTAAAGGTTTGAAAGATGTAAAAATGGGGAGGAAATTAACAACTGCATGAAGACAACTTCCAGATTTGATGTGAACCATGCCTGGCTTTCAGACATGACCTAATCGAGCACTTCTACTATAAATAATAAGTTGTGTAAGATTTCCCAAGACAATCACATGTGGCTAGACCAGTGGTTTTGAGAAAGCTGGAAATACCCTGGAGTTCTGGAGGCAGATATTAAATATAAACACAAAGATTCAGCATTGATGTTTGACTAAATGAATTACAAAAAGCAATGGACAATGAAAGAATTGGTACCTATGAAGTTTCTGCTGTGTCTGAGAATTAGGTCATGCTAATGATAAGGAATGTTTTTCCTGCAAATAATTAATATCAATTCATAGCCGCAAGCAATGCAATTATATAATATTTTGATTACTTTCAAACATATCAAAATCAAAAATTAGTAGGACTTGACTTATTGGGGACTGTTTTAAAAACTCTCTTGAAAATTATCCCGGATATTTGCAGTTTTTTTAAGTTCATGATGCCAAAGTTTTTCACATCTCCTTCCTTTTATCTCTAATCTGCACTGACTTCAATTTACTCTCCTGAGCTCTTCTTGTTTGTTAGGACTTAATACAGAGGCCAACTTTCTTAAATGCTCCCCGGCAATCACTTCTTCATCTTTATTACAGTGGATGTCATAACCACGTAAAATGCTTCGATAATTGTCTCTGTCCTCTCTAGACTAAGAATTCTCAAAACACGGCGACTATGTTTATTTATCCCTGATAACTAATTCATTGGCACATCAATGGAGCCTAAAAAATAATTATTTAATGTTAATCTTTATTGAATAAAGTTAAAAGCAGCTGAGATTACCATGAATTTAGTGTTCGCTTTACAGTCTTACTTCAAATTCAGCAGCTTAATATCTGTTTTATTCTTTAACAGATTGTAATAATAAAGACTCTGTGTTCCATGGTTAATTATGATATTTACTTTTGGATTAAGATAGATTTCTTTTCTATATTAAAGAAGGAGCTTCTCATTCACTGCTTATGAGTATTTTTTAAAAAATAAGGAAAGGACATTGTGGTCATAAATTATTCATATTTCTCTAATGTAAAAATCTTAAAACCCAGTCTTTTGATATGTCTTTATTTTATTCATATATATACTCTATTCATGTCTATTATTTTTACTTTTTATTAAGTCTAATTTTAGAATATTACACAGACTATTTTGCTGTGTTGTACTCTACTTTGTTGACCATGAAAGTACATATTTAAGTGTGTGTTCTGTTAGGAAATAAAATGGAAAACTTTCTCTCCGGATATGTAATGTGCCCATGGCTCACTCTTTTAATGGTTGTCTTCATATTTCAGAAATACTTGTTTGCCATTTGAATAATCATATTTGGAAAATGG
>NW_011889274.1:1081983-1087864 GCF_000151845.1 Pteropus vampyrus | reverse complement strand
GATATGTAATGTGCCCATGGCTCACTCTTTTAATGGTTGTCTTCATATTTCAGAAATACTTGTTTGCCATTTGAATAATCATATTTGGAAAATGGACACACTATTACACTCTTCCATGTAGTTTCAGATTATTTAAATCCAAAATTCTTCACTTTTTCATTGGACACAGTATCTTATAATTAATATACACATGACGAACATCCCCAGGTATTAATCCATCCCTAACCCTCTTCTCAATTATAGAAGACATGACTGATACTTTATTCATTTCTGTATTATTTAAATGTTTTATAAAAATATATTAATAATCAGAAAAAATACTAATTTATATTCAAAATAAAGCAAGTTGCCTAAGTGAGAAGACTAAAGTAAGTTGGCAATTACCCCACTGGTTTGTTAACCTGGAATAAGGCTCAAGCACAGATGGAAGTAAAGGCAGCAAAACCCTACACGAAAGTAATTGTAAGACACAAGTTGTAGTCCCACAAAATTATTTGCTTGTGTCTTTTTGTGTAACCCGATTTCAATTTCTGCTGTTCATAAACAACTTTTGAGTGCTTCCAACATTATTATTAGTTACTAACAAGGAGTAACTTCTTTCGGTCCATATGGCTTATAAATAACAACAATTATCACTATTCTTTGATTGTGAGGTCTGATAGTGGCAATCACAAGCAATGTCGTGCGTGGATAGTGTGGAGATGGGGCATGGTTTAGTTCTATTTTTTCCAACTAATTTGAACATCAATCAGTGATAGTAATTCATAAGAATGTAGATTGCAGTAATTGCTTTTGCTTGGTAACGTTGTCCATGTCTTATATGTTACATTCAATATGTCTGTTTTTTCTAAATATACTTATAATAATGGTCAATTCACGGGGGGTTACTGATGAGATGCCCCAAAATATTATATCTCTCCCTAAAAGTAGCTGAAAATGCATTTATTTTGTATAGTTTTTACAAACCAAATTTGTGAAAATGAAGCAGGAATGCTTGTTCACTTATAGCAATCCAAGGCATTGCATTCTTGAGTCAGATTGGATGAGATTTTATAAAATCTGTTCCAAAGCCTATGATATGGGGAAACCCTCAAATGCTCAAGCAGCCCCCTGTTTTGCCTCACAGGATCTGAGATGTGTACCTTTGTGATCAATTATTTTCTTAACTAATTGAAATAAGTTCTAAAATTAAGGAGTAGAAACCAACACGTTATAGAACAAAATTGATTTCTGATGGTATGATGGAATGTTGATCCAATCTCTTAATTTTACAGATGAAGAACTTGAAGCCTATACTGATTAGGTGGTATTTATGGGTTTCCATGGCAAAAACAGGTCTCCAAATTCCTAGGAAAGGGCTCTTTCCATGACACCACATCATAGTCACAAGAAGAGGCACTAACCACTAAAAGACTTGTCTATAGAATCCAGAGTCCCACAGCTCATTATTCAAAAAGTTGTAAAGAGCATGGGAAAGTAAAGAATGTTTTTTATATCTTTATCACAGTATCTTTTTAATGGTTATAGCTGTCACTTTTTGAAATAAGGTATACTTGGCTGTGGTTCTGTTTCATGTATTTTAGCTGATCTTTACCAGTAATGTCACTACCATAACAACCTAAAACCATCTCTTGGCCTTTTTACTTGAAACATGTCTTCAAGCAGAGAAAATGATCTGTGGTCTCTGGAGAAGAATAGATTTCCATAACAATAGCCCTATGACAAGTACAATGTGTTAATTTCACAAAACACTCTGCTGACACAAATGACTTGGTCTCAAGAGTACTTTTAAATGATAGTCTCTTGGTATTATACTGCTCAGAGCATAAGGCTAGAATTCGAAAGACAACTGCTGTGTAAAGATAACTGAATGTACTTTTTTAGATAAAATCCCCCACAACATGTTTTCTTATTTCTCTAAGAGAAAGAGAGAGAGAGAGAGAGAGAGAGAGAGAGAGAGAGAGAGAGAGAGAGAAACTCTCACTTAGTTATGCATTTTCAATGTGATTACTATCCTTGAAATAGTACAGAAAATGTAAATTTGGATTTCTTTTACATTTTTATAATAATACTTTACTGCAGTAACAAAATAACCACTTAAACTAAATCTTCTGAATCTAAAATTATACTGATGTTATAATTAGTGATATAGACATTTCCTAGGTGCCTCACATAAATGCTACAATAAGTAGAAAATATAAATATTATATGTATGTCAATGTCATATGAAAATCACCTTGATAGCTCTATACATAAAATTTTCACAGGTTTTAATACCAATAAACTACATTACAGAGCCATTTGACCAAATTTTTCCCATGTGGCAAGTCGAGGTAGCATCGAAAAAAAGCTGGAGAAGTCTTAATAAGTAATGAAAATAAAGAGTTGAGAAATGGGAACTGTGGCAATATGTTAAAGGAAATTATATTCTTTAGGACAGAGAAGACAAGTCTGGAGTGTAATTTAATAACTACATTCATATAATATTCATATAGTCCCTCCCTGAAAGGCACAATAACAGAGCACATGTAAAGTACAAATTATTTCCAGGCTTTTGAACATATTCAAACACTTTTCTCATTTAACTCAGCTCCAGCCTTGCACCACGGGAGTAAATGCAGGCATGGGTGTATTCTGCTTTGCAGTATGACACAAACTTTATGTGGCTCTTTCAAATTAAATTTCTCTACTGTTTCTAATCTACATTTTAGTGACTCTTTTACCTTATGGAAAATTCTACTGATGCATTAATGTGGGTAATGTTCTTTAAGCCCATGTATAAAGAGATGTCTATGGAAGCAGCTTGCCTTTCAAGTCATTTTCTTGCATTATGAGTGCATCTTGGACTTGCTTCCAATTTACTATTGAATGTCAAAAGATAAAGGACTTCGGTATCCTAGTAACAGGTGTGTTTTTCTTTTTCATGCATCAATCCTTAGAGGTTTGTTCAGGAATGCAGCCCCTAGTGTTGAGCAAAGCTGACTCTGGCTTGTGGAGAAGAGCAGCATGAAGCAAAAAGAAAGCATCTTTAAGTGTGCGTGTGCGTGCCTACACCTGTGATACAGGAAAAGGGCACTTAGCATCAATATATTTGTCTTTCTTGAACACGTTATGATTTTCCAGACGTTCAAATACATTTTATGAGGCACATAAAGTTTCACAATGACTGCACAAAGCTGTCAATTATTCTTCTTTGCAACAATTTCTAATTGTTGCAAAGATGCCTCCTAAAATAGAATGCCAGAGGTTTAAGACATTTCTCTATTGTTTGATTGCCAGGTTCCCCAAAGAAACGATTTTAAAATTTTGATTGTCTTTGGTTTAGTCACAATCGTCACTATCTTGCCTGCAAATTCAACTATGTTTAAAAGTTTTAAAAAATCATTTTCTATACTTTAACTTCTTGAACTTTGGAAACTCTTATGAAACTTCTATAAGGGAAAAACTTCACACATATTTATAACCAGAAGTAGTTGGCAACTTCCTTGCTCTATGAAAATTGTTTTGCAATGTATTTTTCCATTTATTTTTCTTCACATAGTTTACCTTGTCCAGTGTTGCAGAAATATGTGATCTCTGATGATTTTTCATGTTAAGAGGGCATATGAAAAGATTTCCAGTGTCTGACAACAATTTATTTTGCAATTTCTGGAGCAAAAAGAATCCATATGGATTGTTTACAAGACAACATAATCACCCCAATCTAAACATATGGAGTAGTCCCAAGGTACAAGCTGCACTTCTGTGTATTTGATGCAAGAAGCTTTGCATTGCATTTTTTTCCATAATATATACTTTAGTTTTGCAGGAATATTGTTTCATCTCTGGAAATGAGACATTTATACATCATTTAAATGGATGACCTGTGCAATTTGTTTGAAGTGATGTTTTTCATAAGTTGAAAGAAAAAAGAAGGCTAGAACCGACAGTTTAACATTCCATCAACTTGGAACAAAAATATTTTTGTCTTTTCTTCCAAAAAGAAAGAGGGATAGAAGCTAGCTCTTTAAAGTTGAAAATGTAAAAAGTTAAATACTAAATAAACAAAATTCAAAACAAAACATTTCATTCTTATTTCCAAAAAAATAGAGGTAGAGAAAATGCCAGTATTCGCTGAGATGATTTATTATAGGACTAAAAATTGAACTTTGGAAAATTTAAATAGCAAGCTGAAGGTGATCAGATTCCAAGCGTTCCTCTGTGAGATCTCAGGATGCTTTACCAGGTAGAGAGATGATAGATGACAGATGAGAGAGAGAGAGAGAGAGAGAGAGAGAGAGAGAGAGAGAGAGAGAGAGAGAAAGAGAGACAGACAGACAGACAAACAGAGAGACAGAGACAGAGAATAGATAGATGAGAGATATATGAGAGATTAGAATAGATAGATGAGAGATAATAGGTAGATAGATAGATGAGAGATAGATAGATAGATAGATAGATAGATAGATAGATAGATAGATAGATAGATAGATTAGATCAACAAATCATCTCTGTTTTCAAATAAGAAAACGGGTCTAGAAACAACAAAACAGAAAATGAACAAATATTTTGTAATTTTAGACTTGTCAAGTGAATTCTTCCTTTTGGTGCAATTTAATCCTTGATTCAGATGAGTGATTTTAGCCTATTAGAAGGAAAATATTCAGTTTTATAACAAAACTGACATCCAAAATCTGTCATGAGACTTACAATGAGCGCCTGCAAGCTTTCTGTCTTTAATGGTTCTGTTAGTTCCTTAGTTGCTGCCAAACGGACACCAGCCATGGAAGCCTCCAGAACTCTCAATTACAGAAATTAAACCATCTCATGCATGCATTTACTGTGTTGTCTAACTACTTACTTGATTATGTTTTTAACCTATTCTTGCCTTCCTCCTGATATAATTTAATGTGTAAATTTTAAAAATGGAAAAAATAAATATACATGAATAGTCTAAGAAAGCAATTTTAAGTTAGCTTTTGTGTATTATCGTATTATATATGAATTTATAACAATAAAAATTTTTATCTAACTTTTATGTGATATTCTCCATCTGGCCATGCCTACATTTTCATTGTGCCTCTAGCAAATGACCCATAACCTCCTTTTTCCGTGCCTGATCAGCCTCACCCCACTCACTACGCTACAATCATCATGGACTCCTTGCACTGTGCTGCTCCCACACAATTCGAGTTTATGGCACCTTTTCTTTGTTGTCTCTACCGTCTTAACTTTGGGTACCATTTCATTATGATTCCCATCCCATACCTTGAACATCTTTCAAAATATTATTTATTTCAGCATAAATAACCCTGCTAATTGAAGTATTCTTTCTTTTTCTTTTTCCTGGAAAAATCAATTGCTTCTTCTATGGTCCATATTACCTTCAAAACAATTCCATTAGAACATGCACCATTTTTTATTGCACATTTTAAATTCATATATCTATATGTTTAAATAGACTCTTATTCCTTGTGGACTGCAGCCATATCTAATTTATCAGTGCATCCCTCCTGGCACATATACCTAGGAGGTATATACCTGTACCTGCCTGTACAGTGAAAAAAAGACATCACTAATAATGTTTAGACTTAAATATTAAGTACGTGTATATAGTTCAGAATTTTAAGCAAATTTTTTAAAATTAGTTCTTTTGGGGGAATAATTCCATATTGTACATGTACGATGATATTGATTGGCAGGAACTAGCAAGTTAGAAAATTTAGTACAGAATTATCTTGTTTATGTAAATATTAAACCCAACTATCAACAATGGTTATTTCTCAGTGAACAGATTTCAAGTGATTTTTATTTCATTTTTACTTTAACATTACATACAGTAAAAATATATTATTTGAATATGAAACTAATAATGTATTTTAAAATGTTCAATCTCATGGTG
>NW_011889274.1:1046868-1080540 GCF_000151845.1 Pteropus vampyrus | reverse complement strand
GAATTAGCCATTACCTCATTGAGCCCTGGTTCCTTTTAGCAGGAAGTGAAATTCAGACATCAGATTCTGGGTGCTAGGAGTGCTCATGTTCAAGTTTTTATTGTTTCTAGGCCTTTTCAGTGAACAGAGCTAGAAAATACATACTTTTTCAAAGAAAAAAAGTTAGTCCATATGGATATTCACATAAAATTTATCATTATAAGATTTTTAATTAACTTCTTTGATATTATACTGATATCTTTTTTCTCATACACTGAAAATCTTGGCTTGTAAAATGTTAAATTTTTAATATATAAAATAGCTTTATAGTAATAAATTAATATGGCATTCACAATTAGGCTACTAAATCAAGTTTAATATTGTTTTTGTAGCTCTATATGTATTTAGCATATGGCTACATTGCACATTTGATACACATATTAATTTCAGTTTATTTTCAATTTTGAGTTTTTTATTTAATTTAACTTTTAAATGAATAAGATTATATTTCATTTTGTAATATTTTAATGGTAAATTCTTTCTGCTTAAAAATAAATTTTAATTGTCATAGAAAAATAATAATGAGTGTTGAGTGAGAAAAGATAAGTATAGTATTGTTCATAGATATCAAGTATATTTAAAAATATTCTTGAAAAATACTGCAAAGGAACATAGTTAAATTTTGGCAGTGGTTCTCTCTAGAGGATGTGATTCAAGGTGAAATTTTGTATCGTTCGCACACATTACTTCCAAAATCAAGGGAAAGTTATTTTAAAAGATAATTCTACCTTGAAGTTTTCCATTCAAGAATATGTTCTTTTACTTTTTGAAATAATTACCACTAACAGTTTTTAAAGTAATTTTCTAAGCACGGCCTTTCTAAAAGAACCTCTAACAATGATATGATTTATTTCTCTGCTTGTACAAAGTTTCAAACTATGCTCAAGCTAATGATTTCCACAAAGCAAATAAAACTTAAGCTTCAGGGTATCAGTATTTCAGGATGCTAGTCATGTGTCCACTTGGTCATACGTTTTGTTAGTCTTAACCAGATTTTAACCACATTGTTAAGATTGCTGTCTCTTTCCACTCTGACTTTCATTGTCACCTTTATCAGGTGGCATTGGAGTGGCCACAGGCATTTCTGGGATCAGACTTAGGAAAGTTGTGTAGAAGAGACGTTAGTTTGGATTTTGTACAATATTTGTATGTGCTTTGCTGGCATTTTCTATGTATTAACCACTGTCCCAGTGAAAGAACGGCTTCTAAGAGCACTCCTAGTGCCCACTGCACTGCCTTACAATGCTTTGTGAACCAAGGGCCAGGGCCAGAGGTGGCACCTTAATGTGAATAGGAACTATGGCACAGCACTGTAAGGATAGGGTAGTGGTTGAAAAATAAGGTCTGAAATGTAAGGAGCAAGATGCTAGTTTTGGGGGAAATATTGCAATCTTTAGATTATGTGTATGACACATAACATGGGCAACTAAAGATTTAGTTTTCACTACTTACCAGTCAAAAAGAAATACTAAAAATATACTAAATAGTCCAGCATATCATATTATAAATATACCATTTCCTCCTTTTTAAAAATATAAATGATGTATTTAATAAGCTCAAAATATGCTGCTAACTGAAATTTGAAAAGATTTTTTGGAATGTAATAAAATCAATGAGAAGTTGTATATTCTTATAACATATATGAAAAATCTTTTTATTATCTTTAAATTTAGTTGTTTAAAAATATCCAAAGAAAGAAATCATAAAATTAATGGAATGCAAAACGAAAGTGATAAAGAATAGTGAAGTCAATAAAAATAATTCTTACATCAAGAAGCAATTTATAACATTTTTTACTCTATCAAAAGTAATCATCCATTAACAAAAAGATCAAAATATTAAAGTATAAATTTTTTGCTTCCTTGTTAATTCTAATTAATGAAGTATGAATTAATTAACACATTAAAAGCTATTTAATTTTATGCTTATTGAACAGTGAATATTAACACCGATATAAAAAAAAAAACTTACAATATACCACTACAAAGAGCGTATAAAGAGCAAATTGTTTAAGAAGTGTCAAAGATTCCAGAAGTACTTAAGATTAGTCATTATGCTGTAAAAAATTCCCTGAAATCTTATGTTTCATATATTGGTATTTATTGATCATTGATATTTTCTCAATTTAATAGTGCCCTACAACTTTACATGAAATTACTAATAATGAGTGATAAAGATGCAAAGTAATCTTCCTAATTACCAATTATAAAATAGACTAAAATATCTTTGTATTCTACCTATAAAAAAATAGTATCACAAATTTGTTAGTATATGAAAATGTGGTTGAGAGTATACAACCAAAAAAAGTCAGAAAACAAGAATTATAGAGGTACGTCAGTTTAATAATATTAGTTTATTTCCAGATTTTATTGTTTATATTTGTTAGTTTCTTTTTAAAATGCATATCTTGTTACAATTTCTCATTATAAGTAAATATCCCTAGTTGTATATTTAGTAAAAAAAAAAAAAAAAGTGTCCCTAATATTGTATAAGATTTAAGCCCCACAAAACCTGGATCCCACCGTATTTGTATCATAAGGCTAATTGGCCATAATTAAAGATGTAAGGCCCTGGTTGGGAAATTGAAGGAAAAAAGAGAATGGAGAAAATAAACGGGAACCTTAAAAGGAGACTAGGAACTTGGCAGAGATGGATAAAAGATAGATAAGAGTTCCCTGAAAAATTAGAAAGAGTTGAATGTGTATCTTTAAGAATCATGAACATTCTGTTGAATTATTTTCTTATTTATTTATAATCCACCAATTCATTTAGTAGTTTAGTCTGATGACAATAAAGCATGTAAAATAGAATACTAAAATAGAAAAGTTTAAACATCAAAATCCAGGAAAATAAAAAGTAGATTAAGAAAACAAGATTAAAACCTAAAAAAGAAAATTCTTTGCAGGATGTTAGGAGCAATCTAAGCATTATACAATTTGACTCTAAACTTCCTGGCACCAAATAAAGAGGAAAACGTTTTCATGCACATGGTTTTTCTGTCAAAATCAAAATCAGATCTCTCCCCCAGGGGAAAAAAGCTTTTCTGGGCATTTGGCTCTAAATAAAGTATTTTAAGGGACCCTTTAATATAGGAAATGATGTGGAGAAAACACAGTAATAAGTTTAAATTGCCTTTTTCTATGAAAGCTGTACAACACATTTGTTACCATGTGAAAATTATCTTAGACATTTGTTGCTTTGACTGCCCAAAATTGATTCCACTTTAGAGGTTATTCTAAGTACCCCAATTCTTTGGGGGAGATAGTTATCTCCTGTTAAGAACAGTCAGCTAACAATAATCAAAACAGCATGATACTGGCATAAAAACAGATACAATGATCAATGGAACAGAATAGAAAGCCCAGAAATAAATCCACCTCTATATACTCATTTACTATATAACAAAAGAGGCAAGACTATACAATGGGGTAAAGACAGTCTCTTCAATAAATGGTGTTGGGAAAATTGGACAGATACAAATGAAACTAGACCACCTTCTTACAACATATATAAGAATAGACTCAAAATGGATTAAAGACTTAAATGTAAAACACAAAACCGTAAAACTTGTAGAAGAAAACATAGGCAGTAAACTCTCTGATATTGGTACTAGTAATTTCTTTTTGGATATATCTCTTCAGGCAAAGGAAACAAAAGAAAAAAATGGGACTAAATCAAACTAAAAGTTTCTGCAAACAACAAAGTAAACCATCAACAAAACAAAAAGACAACCTACTGAATGGGAGAAGATATTCACTTATGATATATCTGATAAGGGGTTAATGTCCAAAATAAATAAAGAATTCATACAACTCAACAACAACAACAAACAAACAATACAATACAATTAAAAAATTGGCAGAAGATCTGAATAGATATTTCTCCAAGAAGGAAATACAGATGGCCAATAGACATATGAAAAGATGCTCAAGGTCGCTGATCATCAGAGAAATGCGAATTAAGAACACAATGACGTATCACCTCATACCTGTCAGAATGGCTATGATCAATAAATCAAAAAACAACCAGTTGGCAAGGATGTGGAAAAAAAGGAACCCTCATACATGGTCAGTGGGATTGCAAATTGGTACATCCACTATGGAAAACAGTCTGGAGGTTCCTCAAAAAATTAACAATGGATCTGCGTTTTGACTCAGCAATTGCACTTCTGAGTATTTATCCAAAGAAAACCAAAATGCTAATTTGTAAAGATCTATGCATCCCTATGTTCATGAGAGTGTTATTCATAATAGCCAAGATACGGAAGCAACCTAAATGCCCATCAACAGACAATTGGATAAAGAAGTTATGGTTCATATATACAATGGAATATTACTCAACCATAAAAAATAGTACCCTATCATTTGCAATGGCTTGGATGGACCTAGAGGTTATTACACTGAGCGAAATAAGTCAGACAGAAAAGATAAATACCACATGATTTCATTATATGTGGAATCTAAGGAACAAAAAGAACAAACGAATCGAAAACAGACTTACAAATACAGAGGACAATCTGCTGACTGCCAGACAAAAAGGGAGTTGAGCCCTGAGAGAAAAGGGTGAAGGGGCATAGGGAATGCAGTTAGCAGCAATGTAATAACTATGTGTAGAGCCATATCGTGATAGAGTAATTGGGGGGGATCGTTTCATAAATTATATAAATGTCTGACCAATGTACTATATACTTGAAGCTAATAATAAAATAAAATGCTTTAAAAAAAGAACAATCAGCTCATCTGATGTCCTAGCCTTCCTAGATTGGATATAGTTTAGTTTGGTTAGAGTACAAGCAGGTGTAACAAAGATACTTGGAAATAAATGAGACAGGAATTTGTTTCTCTCTCTCATAGTTGTAGCCCTTTCAAGCTGGCAGATCGGCTTTGCTACAGAACTCATTCCAGGATCTTGATCCTTCAATATTGTTGTTTGGCCACCCCCTAGAGTACTGTCATCCCCTGGTCTATCAATGCTAGAAACAGCTAACATGTCCCACATGTCCATGTTTCTGCACATGGGGATGGGAGAAACAAGTCCTGGGGGACATGACTTTATCTTTAAGAGAAACGAGAAGTTGCAAATTTCATTTCTGTTCACATCGTAGTGACCAGAACTAACTCACATGGTCATAGCAGGCTGCAAAGGAAACATGGCCTCTAGCTGATTAGCCTGTGCTCAGCTAAAACTCAGGAGAAGTTCTGTTGCAGAAAGGAAGAAGGAGAAATGGATGCGTGGGAACAATCATCACTCATGACTACATGAAGGGATTGTCAAGTTAGGATAAACCAATCAGATGTTCCCTCTGAAACATGCTAAGTGATAATGCAACTAAATATGGTTAGAGTTCATGCAGTTCACTGTCTGAGTGACTGTGAATCAATTTGCCAATTACTGCTACCAAGACTCTCTGGAGCTGTTCCAGGTCTGGTTCTTCATTCTTCTCTTTGATCTGAATGAGTTTCTGGACAGTCCAATACATCCCCTTTTCCAGCAACAAGATTGTCTCAAAGGATCAAAATATCTGTCTGTGGAGGCAATTATGTTACAGACAAGCATTAAATAGGGTGCAATGTATTTTTTTTCACTCTTTAAAAAAGGGTTAATTAATTTTATTCTAAACGAATACTTGTTATATTTTATTTTATTAAGGAGATAGCATGTCAGTTTCTGATTCTGCAGTGGGCAGAGAGATCCTAACACCTCTGCTTCACTAACACACACACAAACCAAATAAATGCCAGAAAAAATATTTTTAAATTATCCTTTTAAATAAGTGGTGAGCCTTCAGAAAAGTGAGTGAATCATACAAAAAAAGCAGGATTGCATAAATTGAAAGAAGTAGGTAGTGATGAAGCTTCTGGTATCTCTAAGAGAATGTGAAAATCCAGTTGGCTTAGAGCTTCTACCTGCATGTGTGTTGGGGGAGGGGGCGGGGGGGGAAGGGAAAGTAGAGAAGGAGGGGAAGTCTTGGACCTAACTAAAATGAAGAGCCAGATCATAGCCCCTTTGAAAAGTCAGGATTCATAAAATATCACATCTTCAGAAAAATAGTGAAGAAATTTTTAAATGTGCTTTTTCTTTTCTTCCCTTCCCCCACCAGCTTTATTGGCGTATAATGTTTTAGTATACCATACAGTATTATTAACTATTGTCGCCATGCAAAAATCACTTATATTTCTGTACACTAATAATAAACTATCCAAAAAAGAAATTAAGAAAATAATCCCATTTACAGTAGCATTTAGAAAATACTTAGAATAAATTTAACCAAGGAGATGAAAGATGCATATATTAAAAACTATTTATTTCATCAAAAAAACAATAAATGAAATGATATTCCATGTTCGTGGATTAGAAGAATACATTTGTTAAAATGTCCATACTACCCAAAGCGATCTACACATTTAATGCAATCTCTATCAAAATTTCAATAACGCTTTTTAAAGAAATAGAAAAAACAATCCTAAAATTTATATGGAACCACAAAAGTCCCTAAACAGCTAAAGTGTACTTTTTCTGAATTATATTTTTTTCTTTTTATTATCTTCCACACTTTAATATTCTCTTATATCTTCATAGCTACATGAATTAAATACATTACCTATATATTTCTTTTTTTCTTAATAATTATCTTATAGAAAGGCTTTTGTTCATGTAACAAATATTCACAGAATAACAATTATATAAAACTATTCTGCATGCTGAGGATACAAATTTAAAGAAAACAAACAAAAACAAAGTAAAAGTCCCTGCTCTTGTAGAGCTTATATTCTAGTAAAGGAGTAAATAAACCGATATATAATTTTACATGCACATAAGTTCTGTGAAGAAATATAAATAAAGGGTGGAGAATAGACAGGGAATATAGGAAAAGCTTCTCTGAAAAGATGACATTTGAATAGCAACCTAAAGTGAGGGGAAATAGCCATGTGAAGGTGTAGGGGAAAGTACTCCAAGGAAAGAAAGTGACAAATTCATAGACTAAAGGATGGGAATAAGGACATATATTCAGGGACCACAAGAAGAAGGGTATATTGGAACAAAATTAAAAGAGTGGGAGTATGTACATGAGAGAGGCGCAATAGGCAGGGGTCTGATTATATAGGGTCTTTTGGCCAGAAAAGGGGCTTTAAATTTTATTCTAAATGTGATGGGAAACCATTGTTCTGTTTTAACATAATCTGATTTACATCTACCCAAATTACACTGGCTACTATGTAGAAACCAAACACTGCCAGATGAGTAAGAATAGAAGCAAGAATAATTGTCGGGAGTAACCTAATCAAGAGATGGTGATGCCTTGGACCACGATGATGAGCAGAAGTGGTCAAACTCAGGATATATCTTTAGAATAAACCTAAAGGGCTTTTTTATGGATTCAGTGTGAGATATTGGGGAAACGAAGGATTTAAGCATGAGGCTTGGTGTTTGGGCTTGAGCATCTGTGTGAATGGTGGCAGCATTTAGTGAGGTCAGAAAGTAAGAAGAGGGTTTAATGTGTAGGGGGAGTGAGAAGAGATTGACCAGTAGTTTAATTTTCAACATGTTAAGTTTGATATGCCAGTTAGATATGCCACTTTTGAGCAGGCAGTTTAGGTAAGAGTCTGGAGCTCAAGGGAGAAGCAGGGTGGGAGATGTACACATGGAGTCATCAATGCAGAGATGGTATTTAAATCTATGAGATTATGTGAAATCACCCAGGAATGGAGTTGCAGCAGACAGGACTGAGCCCTGGGAAAAAGCAACAATTAGAACTCAGGTAGAGAAGAAAAAACCAGCAAAGGAGTCTGAGATGAAGTGACCAATGGAGAAGGAAAAAAGTAGGACTTTGTGGGGCCTAAAGATAAGTCATGTGTGTTTTAAGAATGAGAAAAATGCCAACCAATGTCTAGTGCTGCTAAAAGGTCAAAAGAAGAGAAAAGCTGAGAATTGACCATTTGGCAACATAGAGGACTGTGTCAAAGATTGTCCTGTATGGATCTTTCTCATAAACGGAATGAAGTTAATTCTACCTTGCCTGGAGTAAAAGAGAAGGGAAGTGGAATGGAATCAGAGCTTTTATAGGAGATATTTTTATTTGACTTCTAAAAAAAAAATCTTTTTTGTGTCAGCCACGAGCCGAGGCAAGGTACTCTTTCTTCCCCTGACAAGATCACCCTCAGTGTGTGCTGGCAGGGTTCTTTCTTTGGCATAATTGGGGCAGTCTCAGACAAGTTTAAGCTGGAGGTAGGTGCTGCCTTGGGTTTTGACTCTGGCTGACCATGGGCACGCTTCCCAGAGCACTGATGGAGTTGAAATTTGCCTCCTGACAGCCTGAATCCTATCCTCAACTCCATGACTTGCCCCTCTGATTGAGGAGTTACTGAGGGGACTTGTTTCATAGTTTATCCTACTTTGTTTCCAGGTGAAAAGTGTAAAGTCATGGGTCAATCTGGAACTATCTGCACTGAAAAAATAACAAAAATTTAATTGAAATTCTTTTTTTCCTATGTAGTTGCAATTGATAACTGTTTTTCAGGGCTTTTACTCTTTCCATCTATTTTAAGATATCTTGTATTCTGGAAAATATATACATTGAGAATCAAATGAATGTATGATCTAGGTTTACACAGAGTTCTGAGATTTTACACCAAAAATATAATCCATAGAAAGAAGAATTGAAATACTGAACCTCATCAAAATTAAAACTTTTTGTCTGTGAAGTCCTGTGTGAAGAGGTAAAAAGACAAACTATAGTTTTGGATAAAATATTTATGAACCACATATTTGATAAAGAACTCACATCTAGAATATCTCAAAACTCAAATGCCAAACTTCTCATTTTCAAAACTCATAACAAAACCAAACAATGAAATTACAAAATGAGGAAAAGATATCAACAGACATTTCACTGAAGAGAATATACAGATGTCAAATAAACACTGTGAAAACAATTTAGAAGTTTCTTAATAAATTAAACATGCAACTTCCATATGACCCAGCAATTGCATTCCTGGGTGTCCAACCTGGAGAATATAAATTAATGGTTACACAAAAACTTGTACATTAATGCTCATAGCAGCTTTATTTATAATACACAGTGTATGATTCGATTAATACGACTTTTTTGGTAATGAAAATATTTCACAAATGAACCAATTGGTGGTTTGCAGGCATTAGGGACAGAGGAGAAAAGAAAGGAGGTTAGCATGGTCATAAATGAACAATGAGATATCCTTGTGGTTGTGGTACTTGTTTAGTATCTTGGTTGTGGTAGTAGATACGTGAAACTACACGTGATAAAATTACATAGAACTAAATACAAAAGACGAAGAGAGAGGGAGAGGGAGAGGCAGAGGGATGGAGAGAGAGAGAAACAAGTGCAAGTAAAACTGGGGAAATCTAAATAAGCCGGGTGAAGTTTATCAATTTTAATATCCTGGCTATGATATACCATAATTTTACAATGTCACTGTTTGAGGAAATTGGGTAGAGGGTACACAGATTCTCCTTGCATTATCTGGCACAACTGCATGTGACTGTACAATTTTCTTAGTAGATATTTCAAGTAAAACACATTTTAGGAAATAATGAAAAAACTTGCTTTGCTTTAGCTACAACCACTACCTCAACATAGTGCTGAATTGGCGATTCATTCATGTGAGAATCTTGGTTAGATTCTTACATTCTATAAAAGTATATACAGTACTTCTTATCATCCACTTATTTAATTCCAAAAGTGTATATTTTCCAGAACAATACAAGATACCTTTATAGCAGGCGCTCACCAGAGAACACAATCATAAATTATCTGCTTTTCATGACACCTTTTTGAATCACAAACCCCTCTCAGAGTATGAAAGAAGCATTTACTCTGTTAGTAGAAAGTACACATTTGTGAATGCACACACACACAACACATGTACACATATGCATGTTAGCACATGATCCAAGGGAGGTCACAGCCACTGTCCTTTGTTAAGGATCCCTCTGCTACTTATTCTGATTTTTCTCATTGGCTCAGACAAAACTATTAGGAAGCTCTGTACATATCTACCTGGATAATATGGTGGGTTACATAAGTGAATCGTCTTGTCCCATCCAGGTTTTCATTGAAATTACAACATAATTAAAATAGGTGGAAACAGTAAAGGCCTTGAAAACTAGTGTTGAGATATACCTGAATTGATATACATTTCTCCTGATGTTTGTGCATGCATGCACATGTGTGTGTGTGTATGTATACTTGTACATGTGTGAATATACACACCATTAAATTAGCTACTAAATCCAGTTAAAGTCTGAGCTATGACATTAAATGGCTTGGTAGATGGTAAAACAAGGGAGGCAACGAGGTTAACATGAAGCAACCAAATAAGCAGTTACTGGTATTTTCTGCGACAAATGTAAGATAAAGCAGAAATGGTTTTGGAAGCTACTCCACATTAAGGACATTTACTGGTTCAACTGGGAGAAAGATCCCGGCCAAATGACACCAAGAAAAAGGGTAAAAATCTGGATGTGTGAATATATTGTTTACCTTAATGATAAAGATTTGTTCACAAAGTTACATTACATACCATTTTTCCCCAAGAGGTAACTCTCAATCAACGACTGCAAGGCAAAATTGTAAATATTTTCATAGGATCATGGTGACGTAAACAAAATGTGAGAGTCAAACGAAAAGACTTGACTGCAGAAGCTCTAAGTCTATTGAAAATCTCAGTTCATTTACCTGTAATGAAAATTACATTATTAGAGATAAAAGATTCTAACATCAGACATATTTCTTCACTAAAATAGTTATCTGAGGCCTATCACCCTGAGACACAAAAGGAGACTGACCAGGGAAACAGATACCCTTTTAATTCTTGATAAGGACAAGAGATGCTACCTAATAGCAAAGAGATTCAATTATCAAAATTTCCACTAAGAGTGTCACCTCTTTGTGACACTCTGGGACTCTCTCCTCATTGATAACTGGCATGGCTAACAGGAATAAATATTTTTACAGAAAGAAGTCTAACTATGGAAGGAGAACACACAGTGTAAATACATATATGCTTTACTGTTAAAGTGTACAGCTGAAACTTATTAGATTTTGTTAACCAATGTCAACATAATAAATATATAAATAAATAAATAATATATTTTTCTTAAGTTGTTATATTTATATATATCTAAAAATATTGTGACACTGCGGTAAAGAATGATATTTGATAGGCATTAAATCTGACATTCAGTGTGAGTTGCTTTGAGTCTCTGGTTTTTTCAGCTTTTAATTTTCCGAATCAATTATAACTTAGTACAACAGTGAATTACCAATTAAATGATGATGACCATGACTTCCATTTGAGATCTATATGGTTTCTTGTGGTAATTTACAATTTTTAAAAGTTAAAACACACATGGAAAACTGATTTTATGTGAATTTTTAAGGTAAAATAAAAATCTCAAGACTTTTTTTTTCCTGGCCATGGCTACTTTGAGCAACTGGAAAAGATCTGTTTTATAGACTGAGATGACAGCAATCCCACAATCACAAGTGGTCCACAGATGTATGATAATTTGAGCATGATGTGTTTCTGAATCCTCTCTTCAAACTGTTGTGTTTTCTTCTCTGGTAAGCTCTGTTTGATACTCAGAAATAGCAAATGTGAAAGTGCCTTGAATTTAATTACATCTGTGATTTCTATATGCATGAGTCAATGATTCAGCATTATATCTCTCTAGGAAACCTTAGTTCCACAGAAAGGGGTACCTGCAATCTTCGTGTTGTCTTTATTTATAATGTAAGCTCCTTGGGGGACATGACTAATATTTTGATGACTCTCATGATGACTAAAATAAGAGTAGTGTTGCCAAATCATATTTGAGGAGTAAATGAGTGACTTGATGCCGAACTTAGTATAAAGAAGAGATTTCGAGAAGTCATTTATTACACGTTATTATTACTCGCAGCTGTTTTCTCGTTGGTGCTATTAAACATACCACTGAGGTATAAATGTTGTATCTCATGGGAGTGAAGTTTCATCTTGTCCTCAGGCCTTCACAAATGAATCCTATACTTTGGAATTTAGATCTACACCGGTCAATCCATTACACTTGCTTGAATGTATAAGAATCTTGTGATGGAGTGATTTAGAATCAAGGCTTGGCAGTGAAATAGATCGAACTCTGGACTTTCCAACTGTGTGGTCTTGAGCTATCCCTCAATCTCTCAAATGAAAACCAAGGATAGTAATAGTATACACCTCACTAGGTATTTGTAAAAATTAAATGAATTGATACATGGAAAGTGCTAGACACCATACCTGGCAAAGGCTAAGTGCTTAATAAATGAGAGTTATTAGCCAAGCAGTACACTGAGATACCGTATTGAATATGAAGAAGCAACCTCGGGCTCTGCTCCTACACTTTGCCATCTAATCTGAGTAAGCAAGATGTACACATTAGTAAATAAAACCCTGAAACACAGCGAGGAAATGCTATTGCACAGCACGGGGGAGGGTTACTACATAATTTCAGAAAAGAAAATAAATGAGGAAAGTAGAAATCAGAAAAGGAATTACAGAGGAGGCAGAATGTGAAGCGGACCAAAAAGAATAAGCATAATTTTAATAAACTGACAAAGAAATTTGGGTCGAGGAAAAGGCACCAAGGAGAAGAGAACTATGTGAGCGAGAGCAGAGATGCAGTAGTGAACATGACATGTGTGGGAAGCAGTGAAGTGACAGACCGATTGGAGCAAGGGCTCACTTGGGAAGCAGGTGGAGATATGGTCGGCTACAAGGTGATTTTAAATAGAGGAGAAGATGAAAAACCAGAAGAAATTTTGATTCTTTTACTATTAAATTAACAGTTATTATAGCATACTAAGGTAGAACAATGGCAGAAAAAGTTATGTTTAAGAAAAATTAATATGTATTCTATGTATCGATACTACAAATACTAAGTTATGGCACTATGAAGAAGTTGAGTTGTGATGCCACCTCAACCAAAGACTCAGCCAACCAACCCTACAGAGAGTTTTGAAGCTACAGTGACCTTTTGAAGTTGTCCGCATTTGGGTGATGGAACTGAGCTTTTATACCCCTCATGGATCAATCACTGGCTATGGGCCACTATAGTAACAGGGCATGACTGAATAAGGTGGCTCTCTGAGCTGAAGGCAACCCCTGAAAGAAAGACACAGAGAGAGTCTTCTTGCAGAAGCAAACTCAGCACTGGGAAGATCAAGGCCTCTATTCCCAAAGGAACATCTGGAAAACATGGCACACACCCCAGCTGTCAGTACTTTCAAAGGAGCCGAACACAGAATAGTGAGATGAGGACTCAAGGTCTGGTCTAACTATTTCATTCCCATTTTTCCTGCCCTCAATTTAGTAAAAGGCGAAAGATTCATACGATTTGAAGAGAAATCAGAGTATATATACGCTCTCAATTTAGGACTCTTCCAGATCTGCAATGGGATTTTTTTTTTTTTCAGTTGTTTAACTAAAATGGAAAAAAACAAACACTTCCCAGAATAAACTATCTGCACATAAATTCTTGTCTCAGACTCTACTTTCTGAAGAGAACTCAGAGGAAGAGACAAAGGATATGAATGAAAGAATGAATGAATGAATGAATGAATGAATGAACTAATGACTAGGGACGAAAACTGTACAGTAAGACAATTTTCCTAAGTAATTGAGGAAACTATTAGACTTACTTCTCAGATTACTTCAGAGATGCAGAACGAACTTTATTGTTCTATTGTTCTACCAAACACTTTAAACACTTTGCATATGAAGCAAATGCATCTTTCCAATCTAGACTTCCTGGTGTGTGTTTGCACGTGTGTGTTTAGTTATCTTGAATGTATTGGGCCTCAGAATAACTTCTTTATATCAGGACTGCTCTGTCAAATTCTGCTGAGGGCATGTGTGTGTTTATGGTGGGTGTGTATTTGTATTTGTGTAGACAAGAAGAAAAAGAATTAGATGTGCCTTATAAAGCTTTTTGCAAGCAGTGATGAGTAAATAGCACAAATTAAATCACTGCCCAGTCCTTTACAGGATTTTAGATTTTTTTTAAAAAAAGGTGTAAAGCAGAACACTTGAGAGTACAAACTGACTCCAGGAATTTTGATAAACCACCAGCTGCCTTTGAGCATTTACATAGGAAACATAAACTTTCGTTCAATAAAAATGTTTATCAAAAAATTTGCAGCCTCCTTTCTGAGTGCTCTCTTCAAATCACTCATTTAGAGAGACTTAATTTTTCTGCTTTTAGAATAGGCGATGGGTGAGCATGAATGTGACATTTTCAGCTTGAATAGGCATCTTCAATGAGATTCAATGTTATTTTTCCAGGTGTACCCACCTTCCCTTCTCTCACTCCATTCTATTTTATCTCCCACAGTTAGCAGCACTGCTACCTGGATATGCCTTTTAGTTCACTGAGTCAGAAAGATTAAAATGATTTCTAAACCACTTTAGAAAATCAGTTATTAGGACAATACTCTATTGAAATGTCTAGTCAGTTGGAGAGATAATCAAACTGTGAGTTCCTATGAATGTTGGTTTGTAGGGGAGATGCTATACCTGCCTCCTGGTTAATCCGCAAGTATTTGACAATTGCTATGTGGGAATCGTTGTGTTAGATCTGTAGCAATTATGAAGATCTACAGTAATCCTTTGCCCGTGGTGAATTTCTTTTATGCAGAACTTAAGCATACTGAGATTTATTGGGTGACCCCTGTTGTTTTTCACTGGGCCTGCAGGGAGCTTAGGCTGTTGCCCACATTGGCTGGGAAATGGGAAGGATATCTCCCTCCCTCCTTCCCTCTCATCCTCCCTCTTTTTCTCTTCACTTCCTTTTTCCTCTCTGTTCTCTCTCATTTTGTTTTTGAGAAAGTCCTGGGAAACAGACATAGAAGTTTCAGTAAAGATTTGTGTCTCATGAGAACTCCCTTATGGGAAGCCGTTGGCTCCCTCCCTGTATTCTGAAAGATGAGGCCTAAAAGAAACCTTGGGTCAGCAAAAGGCTGAAGCAGTCACACCTGGCAGAGCAGGGATGGGAGGTGGAGAGCAGACTCTGGGTGCAGACAGTTGCAGGGACAAGTGGCAGAGGAGACTTGCTCACGGGAGGGCTCATCGCAGGTGACGAAGGCCCGCAAGGGAACAAAAAGCAGAACTGTTCCCACAACCCTATGCTTAACACACCTGTTCCCCAGGACGTATTCCAGCATTCAAGAGCTCCTGAACTTGCTGCAAATGTAATCCCCATCTTCATCAAAGGAAACATGTAATAGCTGTACAATTTCTTGCATTATAACAGTAAGTCAATAACAGAAATGAAATAACTCACTCTTGATGTTCCTTATGGAAAAGCAGTGAGATCATAACTGATTTTTCAGGTTTTATTCTGATAGACGTCAAAATTTTTAACAACTTTACAAAATGGTTGAAGGAATCAATGGCACTGAGTAACCGACAATCTCAAAAACTAGGTTTTATCTCTTGGACAAGAGGCAGGTCAATCTCTCAGAGCAGATTTCACTTTCCAACAATGCTAAAAAGTATCAAGATGTTCTCAAACTTGAAACAAAGCTGATTCTGAAAGCAAGAATGCTTTTGGTCTAAACTTCAAAATCTAAGGATATCACAGTTAAAACTGATCTCTCTTTGTGGGTAAAATTTAATCTTGAATGTATGCAACAAATATTTAGAGTACCTCCCATGTGCCAGGGACACAGCTATTAGTCTCTAGATGACTCCTTACAATCTTAGAAAGATGTACGGTGAGGCTTTGACAAAGATCATTTACATTTTATTTGTTTTGTTTTTCTTTAGCCAAAGAGTAAAGAAAATAATTTCAAGAAACTGGTAACATATAGAATCATATAAATTGAATGGCTAGGAAATTAGCCTAATAGAGCACACACGTGAAAGACCCCAACTGCTCTTCTCTGTGACCACCCACAGGCCTCTTTTCTTTCTCTTCTCTTCATCTTTAAGGCCACCACGGTAATCAAGGCAGCAATAGCATCTCCAGGTCAAAAGCAATTGAAAATTAATTTCATAGTATCCATCATTGCTCATTTAAGATGATTAAAATGCCATTACTACTCATTGTTTAATGTACTGCCTTTAAGTGAAACAAAAGAAATTTTAATAAAGTTAAAATGTTTTCCTCTAAACTTACTCTATAAAGTCTAAATTTCTCCAAAGGCTTGGGGATCCTTTCCCCTCATCATCAAGTATGATTACTATAAAAGACCTTAAAGCTACACCATTCATTATGAAAAACACCAACCGTATGTGACTATTTAAATTTAAACTAATTAAAATTAATTAAATAAGTTACAAAAATGTCCAGCAGTTACCACATGGGACAGCACAGGTATGGAATATTTCCATCATCTAAGAAAATTCTCTTGGACAACTCCGCTGTAGAAATTACCTTCAAGACCTTGTACCGAGTTACTCAACATAGCTCAACAATGTAAATTAAGAGCCAACAATACAAGTTATAGTGTATTGTACAAGTATGACTGCCCTCCAGTTCATGTGCCCTTTGCTTCACAAATTGTCATAGTTTGGAGCTATGAAAGATTTATTGATGTAGAAGGGGCCAACCAAGAAGATGGGAGTCTTAGAAATGCTTCAAATCCATCTTGCCAGTTGTTTTGAGTTAAAGGGCTTTTAAGCACATGCAGATTTGGAGATGCCATCAGATGATCACATACTTCCAGGGATTGGTCTTGGTTCTCACTCTTTTCTGCAAAGCAAACCTGTAAATCATCGTCTCATGATCTTTTTCTCTTTAATTTTTTCTATGAGGAAGAACAAAGCTATTACGTTAAGACGTAATTTATAGTTTCCCTAAGTCTGTTGAATGACAGGTCATAGGTTAATGATTCAAGAACATGTTGTAAACTTATTGAGTCTTATGGTTAGCATCTTAAGCAACTTGTGGTTACAACAGAAGAAACAGATTAAAGAAGCTAAGGTTCAACTAGTCCGAGAGGGTTAGGCTTGTAGGGGCACGGTTACGATAGCAATTAGTACTTCAGGAATCAAAAGAGTGAGAGCTCACTGTGAGTGAAGTGGTCAGGGGAAGCTTCACGGACAACATGGGATTTGAATTGAGTTCCAAAGAACCATAGAATTTGGGCAGGAAACAGGTGGCAAAGGTGTTCTAGATGTTGGACAAAACATGCAATATATAAATGCCAAGTAATTCAAGGTATATTTATGGCAGTGAAGTGAAAGTTTATATTTCAAAAAGTAATTTGAAATATTGTACATGATCTTGGAGGCCAAGATGAGTGATGTGTTGAAGCACAGTTTTAGAAAGACATTGAAAATTCCTTTATTTTCAGTTTTATTTATATAATAAATGTATATACATATATATAGTTACATAGATATTCTCTTTTATTTTTATTGAGATATATTTAACATATAACATATTAGTTTTAAGGGTACAACATAATGATTTCATATTTGTATATGCTGAGAAATGAGCATCACAATAAGTCTAGTTACTATTTGTCACCATACATAGTTAAAAAATATTTTTTACGATAAGGATCTTTAAGATTTACTCTCTTAGCAACTTTCAAAGATGTAATACAGTATGATTAACTGGAGTCACCATACTGTACATTACATTTCCAGAACTTATTTATTTTATAACTGGAAGTTTATACCTTCTGACTCTCTACTTATTTCACCCATAACCAACCAACCTGCTTTCCTTCTATCAACCACCAATGTGTTTGTATTTATAAGCTTGTTTTGTTTGTTTGTTTGTTTTGCTTTGTTTCTTAGATTCCCTATGTAAGTGAGACCATACAGCATTTGTCTTTGTCTGAGTTATTTCACTTAACATAATGTCCTCAAGTTCCATCTATGTTGTAGCAAATGGCAAAATATAATTTATTTATTATATTATACGGCTAAACAGTCTTCCATTGTGCATATATACCACATCTTCTTTACGTATTCATCCATTGATGGGCACTTAGATTGTTTTCATTAAAGTTTTCGAAAACTTCCTGAAGTCTATTTTTTATGGATGTTATATCAATCACCAGGACCACTGACAGCCCAAATAGTGCTTTAAATGTGAATTTGAAAAGTAAGAATTTTTAAAGTTAGTATATTTTGTTATATCTATAATAGGAAGTTAAACAAATATAAAATGACTTTTGTAGATCATACAAGTCAAAGTAGTAAACATAAAATTATAGACAATTAAAAATTTAATCACAGTAATTAGGAACTCAGAGTTACAACATATTTTATAATTTATTATAAAATAATTACTTTCATAGGAAGCAAGACTCTTGATGACTGCTTCATTGCTCACTTAAATTATTTCTGTACAGAAGTGGTTACTAGATTTAACAGTATTTCTTGTGCATTGTTCTTTAAAAAATATACAAAGGGATTTGAGGTTTAATAATCCGCCAACACGAGGCTTTATAACAAACATGCAATTCTGAATTCACATGCAAGGCTTCGTTTAAACTAACCAATCTTTTTTCCTAGTGACACTTTGTGGCTTTTGCACTTATGAGTTCTGTACTAGTTTTTGTGTTTTCTTCTATATGAATAAAATCCTAATGTTTTAAACTAACTGCTCAGTTATTCTTTAACAGTTAATCCAAAGACTTCTTCCTGCAGACCTAAATTCTTTGTGTTTGATCAAATTTTCACTGTCCTATCAGGCAGAAACCGCAACAGAGCACTTACTCTCAGTCATTACTTTTTTTATTAGTTTCATCATAATTATTTAAAATAATGTGATAAGAATATTAAAAAGACCATGAATTTTATGATCATAAATTCATTTTTTCAAAATTACATTGTTATATACAAAATTAAAAGAATTTGATTTTGAAATTTAATTTTGAATTGTGAACTGATAAGGGGGTTTGAGGTCAAATAAGTTTCCTTTTTTTTTCTAGTATTTTCTATGTTGGAGAAAGTGGCATCAATGTAAAGATACAATTTGTTTGGCATCAGCGATATAGATTTTGTGAATACTATCACATATATATTTTTTTTAATTCTGAATCACTTTGATGCTTTCAAGAACATCATGTATATTGAATTTTGTTTTATGCATCATTTTACTTAAAACATTGAGCCAAATTACTACTTAGAAAATAAATATAGAAAAATGATAGTTTTGAAATACTTTTGGCTTGTGTTCGGTAATTTACTTCTTTATTAACATCACCAACAGTTTCTATGAGAGCACACACTGCATTTAATTTTTAATGGCCTAGTGGAATGACTTGAAGTTCTCATTGTGGATTCTGCAATGGTTTCAAATTTGCATTTGTTAAATGTGTTTTCAAAACATTTTAATATTTCATTGAAGCCAAAGAGTAGTAATTATATAGTCCTTGGATAATGTTAAAAAAGATTTTTTTTAAAAACCTAAGTGATATTTAGTATCACTTAGAGCATTTTGCTTCCTACTTTATTATAAAATAAGAAATTTAGAGTGCCTTAGAATTTTTTTCCAAGGATCTTTTGTAGCAAATCATTAGGTTTTCCATGTTTTCAGATTAAGACTTTAGAACTCCAAGCTTCTAAAATTGTTTTGGCTTACATTTATTCTTTTTTATCTAGTCTATTACATTTGTTTGTTTGTTTGTTTACTATATAAGACCCTTCTCCAGAATCTAGTTTTATATTCCATCCTCTAAATAATGTTCAATATTATTTATTGTCAATGCTTGTATTCTGCATTGAAGTTCTGCCATAATGCTTTCAAATTTGGCTTTGGTTTCTGTTAAATGAAACCATTATTGTGCACAAAGTTTCTTGGATGATTTTCTGGATAATAAGCATTACCTTTGCCAAAAACTAATTTATGTTTTATGAGTTCAAAAAGGCACACAGATATTTGTATCATTAGTATATAATGTCTTTATTATATCATTGATAATTACATCTATAAAACTAATTTCAACTTAAAAACACTATTTTTAACAACTATTTAACCTTGTTCATGTTTACAAAAATCTGTGAGTGCAGCCAATAATTGTAAAATCATTCTCAATCTTCAGTTGAGTTTTCTGTCCCCTAAGAGTTCAAAATATTTTTAAAAATTACATAATCATCAGAAATAATAAACTAAACAGAATGCAATGGTTTTCACCATTTTAAAGAATTTGTTTTCAGAATAAATTTTAAAAATGTCACAGTAGTATTATCTTTTGCAAAACTAAAATTAATTACTTTTTCAGCCTATGTGCCTGGATCAGTAGACAGTATGCTTGGTGTAATATGTCCTTTGTGATTTTCTCTTCTCGTTTTTTCTTGAAATTCCATAGTAATAGCTTTTATGGAGACATATAGTAAATTTACCCATGCTTTATCTGTACCCTAACTGAGGCCACATTCTGCTCACATTAGATGCTTCTAAAGTTCCTTTCATTTTTTTCTATATTTCCCTCTACTTTCTCCAAAATTTCATCCAGCGATTATAATAGATTTGTTTTCTTTTATAATAACTTTCTGGTTTTTGATGGACACCATTAAAAAAATCTTTAAAACATCTAATAACATTTTTGCTTTTTTCATTTAAAACAATTTCAAATATATTTATGTAATAAGTTGCTAAATTTTTAAGAGTTAATTTTTGTACTGGTGAATTTTTTATAACAACAAATCACCAATATTTATTTTGCAGTTCATTATGTGATAATCTCTAATTTATATGTGTGGAATACTTTAGAGGTTATTGATGGCACATGGATATTGTTTATTGCATAGTGCTTCATATCATAATAAAAATACTTGTATCAAGAACTTAATACTTAAATCAAGAACTCAATAATATTCTGGTACAGTGAATAAATGGCAAATGAAGTGAATTAAAATATAGAATGTCAAATTTAACCATGTACCAATATTAATAGAGAATTTTTAAATTAGATACTTGCTGATCACTAAATATATCACTATAAAAACAGCATCTTGTTTACCTTTGAAGCATATTTTAGACATGGTCAGATCAACAAGATCTTTCGACTATCAAACTTGTTTCTCCTTTATAAGTTAATGTGGCATAACATTAAGTGTATATAATATAAACAATGACTTAGAATAAGGCGCTTTATTCCCATTTGTCATAACAAGTCATGATATATTCACTTTTGTAGAATAAGACTCTACCACCAACAGAAAATTGTCAATATGTAAAATTGTCAATAAATATGGAAATAGTCCATTTTTGAGTCAACAATTACAATAAAAATACTGACATTGTTACAATAAAAAAAAGATATTCGTGATATGCATAATGTTCTGATGTGATGCTATTATACAGTGCACAATCTGAATGGTTAAACATGACAGCCCTAGGGATTGGATCTATTCCTTAATTAAAAGTTATAAATGACTGACAACTATTAAATTCTATATGTCCTGTCCCCTTTGACCACAAAGATTGAAAATCAGATGGGCAACTCACCTAAATGGGACTATTCATAGTTCATTACTTAGAAATGCAGGACTGGGACCCAGGTGGAATTCATCTTTTTTGGGTAGGTAGGCAGAAATAGATGCCAGTAACCATGCCTCATAGAATGAACAGAAAAACCTGGTCTGCAGAGAGGGTGGGAAAAAATGCAAAGAGAGTTTTGATGTCATTCAAGTGCCTGGTTAGAGGTCTGGCTGCATCTTTTACTCTGGTTCCCATAAATCAACCCTTTATCCATTGGTTGGACAGAAATTCACACTCATATACCTACAAACATGTTTGTTTTTAAATAAGAAAAGCTGCCATCTATGTCACCTTGTAGACATAGAAAGTCACTTGGTAACAGATTTTTTTTTCACTTTTTCCAAAACACTTGAGTGCTGTCTCTTAATTATGAAACTATAAGACACCTAAGGCCCTGAAGAAAGAGACAAAATATCCTGTAGTCCAATCAAGGCTGCCCCTCCTAGATGCTATCCTTTACTATGCAAAGCTGAGCACCAGCTAGAAATGGGCTGAGAATGCAAGATGCTCCATGGAAGAAAGACCATGAGATTGCATTTCCTTCCCTTTTGAAATTTCATATAACCAGAGCCTCTCTGAAGGATTGTGATGGTCCCACATGAGGTTCACTGGAAGGAAAGGATCTCAAAGACCCCCAAATAGAAGTCACCAGGAAGAAAGGAAGGATCTGTCCTACTGCTCAGGGAACAGTGCCAACACCTTGAGTTTATAAAGAATAACATTCAGGAGCAGCATGTTGTGAGGCTGGATGTTCCCCTAGACCTATACATTCTAGCGTATGGCTTTGCCTGGGAGCAATGGCTGAGCATACGAGCATAATTTAAAAACAATCTTCTTACCTGAAGCCCCCAAGTTTGGTGACATGTTGCATGCAGAGGGAACTGGATCACCAATGGTGGTGCAGCAGAAAAAGTTGCTTTGCCTGTCAGATGGACAACTGACCCCAGCTGTCACTTTTCAGTTGTGACCCTGGGGACAGTGATACAGGGCATGATATAAAATGGACCAGATTCCCCAACTCTTCCTCTGCTTGGCTTTTGGAAACAGGTATGGCCCCTTTGGATGAAGAAAGCCCAATTCACAGAGTAGAGAACTCCTTCAAAAAGAGATATCAGATTTCCTATTAATGTGCATAGAGAGTGGCCTGAGAGCTTAACTGGAAAATAAAAGAAACATATCTATATTTGTGCCACAAGTAGTTCCTATGAGTAATAATTCTAATCAATTCCTCTTTTGGATTAAATTAGGCAGAGTTACCTTCGTTAAATGCAACCAAAGGAGTCCTAACTAGTATAGACAGAAGAGGTACATTTGGAGAACATGAACTAATCTAAACCCAAGTCCAGGTTCCTTGTTTTATAAGTGAATTTTATCTCTATTTATTAACGTTTTATAACAGTTTATAAATGTAATATATTACATTCAGTGACAATAATAATTCAATATAAAGACGTAATATAGCTAAGTCTTCTTATAACCAGTTTTTCCCCTGGGAAACGTAAAACAAACTGGACTCTCTCTTGTCAAAGGCCAGAAGTGGCCTTTTCCCCCCAAAGCATCTCCAAACATTTAATTTACATGGAGGTTGGTAAATTAACTCAGAGCAAAATGTTGGTGTATGGGAAGAGATTTAAAAATCTACTCCTCAATTTATTCAATGATTTTACAATAAATCAACTGCCTTCTCTATGTAGTAAAAATTTCGGTTAAACAGCAGGTCTATTGGCTAAGTAACACTATTTTGTTGTCTCTGTAAAATGTTATAGTGAGTAAAATTATATTGTTATGGTTGCAATGCTTAATGAATGCGCATGCAATAGCTTTGATTTACTAACCTAATTTATATCCACACAAACCAACACTCTCAGCTGCATTTATCTTCTTCTTTAGTCATCCCAGTCATTTCTAAATACCATTGTTGTAGCTCTCTGTAATACCATTATTTTTCTTTAATCTTGAAAGAACACAGACAGCTTCACAAATATCTCTGGAGAGAATTTCAATACATAAACAAAGTTGGTCATACAGTCACTTAAGGCTTTTTGGAGTGTTATATTCTTTTCTATAACTGACCAGCAGATCTCTTCAATCTCAATTGCTTTACATAAAATTCTATTCAAAGAGCTCATTTGCATATTTTTAATTTCAAATGTTAGATCATTTTTATCCATATCGCTGTTGAAAATGAAGTTGTTTGGAAGAACATTGTGAATAAGTTGGTTGTTAGTGTAAGGACCTGATAGAAGAATATTTACCCCATCATTTATTTCTGTTGCAAGATATGTTAATGCTTACCAGACTGATATGAAAAACTGTGGCGGCACTAACCACACATTAGATAATGTCTTGGCAAGTTATGTCAAAATGAGGAAATTGAATGACTCAACTTGTACTATTTCCTGGGTCAAAATATACCTGCATTTGATATTTTTTCTAGAGTCCAACTGCCATCCATTGGTAGGAGGTTTCTCTGCAAAGTATATTTGGTAGGAGGTTTCTCTGCAAAGTATATTTTAAAAAGTAAAAACAAAAAACAAACAAAATTACAGAGCAAGTTAGAATTGAGTGAGATATATTCACCAAATATAAGGATCATATATTTGTCTGAACTACAAAGCTGGTTAGTGGCTTATGGATGATTTTGAGAAAATGAATATGAGAAAACTGATATTTGATATTTTCTCCACTGCATTGATATTGTTTTTATTTTTTAACTTTTGGAATTTGCTCCCTTGACATATTCATAGAAATCACCATAATTCTTGGGATTACCTAAAGGTTTTAAACTTAGAACTGTCTTTTGTTTGTACCATAACTACAGACCAGACTATAAGAGAGTTTCTGAGGAAGAAGTATTTTACAAAAGCAAGTGTAGAATAAGAACATGAAAATCGTTTTCAGGTATAAAAACTGGTCATAATAAAGAACATATCATAATTATAAAATAATTCAAAGCATATGTGTAAACTGTCTGAATGGAATAAAATAACCCAAGTAAAAGTGAATCATTAAAATTCAGAGAAGAAAAATATCAACTAAATTTTTTAAAAAATAAAATAACCCAGCAAAGTAATAGATGTTCATATAAAAAACAAATGAGAGAGAGAGGAAGCTAATCACAAATTCCTCTTTCTTATTTCCTCATTTAACTGGAATCTTCTCTTGATTCAAGGCCTCGGATCCACCCACGTGATTTAGATGCTCCTCTTCTGACCTCCCAAAGCAGTCTGCGCATATTTCTATCACAGGACTTTTTCCATTGCACTGTAACTGTTTATTCGTATCTTTCCTCATTGACGGGGTATTGGGGATCGAGCCTTATTCATCACTGTATCTACAATGGCTAGCACAGTGCCTGGCCAAAATAACTGCTCATAATTACCCACTAGAAGAAAAAATAAACTTCAAGTTTACAACTTCTACAAATCCCAAATAGAGGAATAAAAAGCATTTGTTTCACTTGGCTTTCAGGGCACCACAGGTCTTGGATTCTTCATTGACCTCACTGGCTGTCCCTTCTCTATCTCTTTTGCTCATTTTTCCTCATCACCTGGGTCTCTTGAGGTTGGAATGTTCCAAGACTTAGTCCTTAGATCTCCTCTCTCTTACCAATACTCAATTTTTTGAAGATTTCATTTAGTCTCAGCGCTTCAAATACCACTAATGGCCCACAACTTCAGCCCAGACACACATAGCCAATTGCCTACTGCACATCAGTACTTAGATATCTAATGGCATCTTCAACTTAACATGTCCAAAACAAAATCCCCCATTTCCAGCTCACCAAAATCTGCTCAGGCAATGACAACTATACACTGTAGACCAAAATTCTAGTTATTCTTTCTCCCACATCCCATATCCAGTATGTCAGCAAATACTATTATCTCTTCTTTGAAAATATATTCAAGATCTGACAACCTCTTCCTGCCTCCACTGCTATCACCCTGACAAGCCTACTTATCCGTGGTTTCCCTGCTTGCCTTTTCCAGTTCCTTGGATTTATTCACAATGCAGCAGCCAGAACAAGCCTACAAAACAACAGTTAGATCATATCAGTCTCAACTCAAACCCTGCGATGGTGTCCTTTTTCACTGAGTAAAAAAGCAAGAGTCAATTTAATGGCTTTAAGTCCCCATGATCTGATCCTTCTCTGACTTTTTCTCCTTCAGCGTCTCCTGATACTCTTGCTCACTCATCTTTAGCTATATTAACTTCCTTAAAATTCTTCTAACAAACCTCCCTACTTAAAACTACAAATGCTTACCACATACTTTGCCTGGTTTATTTTACTCTCTTAACTTATAACTACCTAACATGCTTTATGATTAACTTAAATTTTTAATTTTATTGTCTACTTCCATTTACTAGAATGTAAGCCCCATGAGGTCAGAAATTTTTATCTGCTTTGTCTAGAAAACTACTCGGCACATAATACATGTTCAATAAACATTAATTCAATAAATAAGTAAAAATTTTACTTAATTATCTATTTGCTTAGTCAACAAATACTTATTGAGGACCCACTATATTCCAGATACTGTTCTAGTCTCACTGCAGTCACTCACCCCTAGGTTTTTGACTAATGATGATGACTTTTGGCTGGGATTGAACATAATTAACAAATCGTCTCTTTTCCTTTGCTTATCCTCTGTATCATTATGTATGTGTTTCTTTTTCTACTCTCTCAATTGTTATTTTATCCATTTATCTGTTTCTAACTTCCCACTTTCATTTGTCTTCCTCTCTTTTCAGAAGTGAGATAAAAATGACTTTAGCAATTTAAGTACCAAAGAAGAGAGAGCCGTATGTTTTAAACTGAATTTGGATATAATAATAATTTTTTAAAAGTTTCTTTGGCCTCTAAAGCTTATAAGCATTCAAGTTCTGTTCATATCTTTAAAATATTTCCATCCATCTCCTTTTTCCTGTAACCTACTTTATGAACACCTTTATCCAGTATACATATATATTAGAACACTTCTCCTTATTTAATTTTATACTTTTTCTATTTTAATAGATTATGTTTAGTAGGATTTTTTATTTTATATTATAAATGTGTGCATTTTTATAAATGATATATGAATATCACTTGTGGAAAGTTAATTTTGATTGTCACCTAAAGATAAACTTTTCTAATACACTTTATAACTTTCTTGTTATTTGAAGACCATCTACATTTTAAGGAATGATCTTAATTAAAATTTACTTTCCAAGGATGTTCAAGCTAAGTGGTAAATGAGATGTATAAGCTACATAAAAGCAATAATTTTTGTATGTTTGTTTTTCACTGATGAATGCTTTGTATTACTAGGAACATAGTAGTTACTCAACAAATATTTCTTGAATGCACATATAAATGATATGAGATGAGAATGAATAGTAAATATACTTAGTAAAGGTAAAGATGGCATATCCACTGGTGAATATGGGTAATCCAATTTAAAAATGTATTGATTCAGTTAGTATTAAAGGTTGCTAATTTTTTTGTCTTTGATTTTTTAAAAATGCATTAGTTTATAGAGCTCATAATTTTATTTTTATTTCTTGGAATATGGAAAAATGAGCAGAACTTTGAAATCCTGGGCAGGTGAATTTCGAAGGGGTTGGTACAAAGCTAAATGTTTTGTTTTGGTTTTTTTCAACTTTTAGTGTTATTCAAAGAAATACACTATGAGCTATGAGGGGTAGTCGAGATTTTATATTTTGACTGCATATTTGAAGAGAATCTTGGAAATATCTAACTGTAGAACAGATACATGGGGTCTCATGTATCTGTCTCGAGTCTGAGGGCGAGATGAAAGTAAATGCCAAATAAGTATCAAATTAGATAATATATTCACGCAAGAGTTGAAAAAATGATTAGCCATAAGCTATTTGTAATGAAAGTCTGGCAATTTGTCGATTCTCTCTTATGCATATGGCTTTGCACACATGCACCACACACATAATCATCTGACAAGTGGATAGACAATTACCATGGCTGATGGGCATTAAATTATGGGCTAGAATTGCCTGCGTCAAATATAAGAGAGACACCTTTTAAAACTAAACCTAGAAAATCCTTTCTCCACATCACACAGGGTAATTACTTTTTCGAAATCTACCTCATATCTCATAGTGTAAATATGGCAGTCTACGATGATTTGAGAATGAAAAGTAAGTGTATTCATTTTGAAGTCATAAGAAAATATGTATCTGCTTTTATAGTCAACATCTTGAGCTTTGTGGTAACAGAAATATTTTAAGTAGCAGAGTATAATCATTTAAATGTATTTGATTTTTCAAAAGCCCGGTGCAAAACGCTAGTCAGAGACTGAACTCCTCAGGTTTTTTTCTAGGACCTGTTGAAATGCGACCAGTGGAATAAAAAACATGACCATGCAAATAAGACTCCCTCTGTTGGTGTGCCAGTAAGAGGAGACAGAAACAAGGTCCAGGGTGGACAGTTGCTATTCATTTTCTCTAATCCCTGTCTCAGAAGGTGCCCACAAGGGCAGCACTCCAAGGTGATCTCTCCATTACTCATTATAGTTCATGACAAGATTCTTCAGCTGAAACTGGATCCACTTTCCCATACACTTTCAACCAGGAATTGTGTGATAATTAGAGGATATGTTGCATTTTAGATACCATAATTCTGCCCACACATCCAACTAGTAATTTTCTAACCACAAATGTGTTTGGCCTACACATTTTATCTCTAAACTCTTCGCTTTGACATTCTCTAAAATCATGACTCTAATGTAAACCTAGATATAATAGTAAACTCTTCAGTGAAAGTTACCTAATACATTAAAAAAATTAGGAAAAAGTGCCACGTGTATCGTGCAAAAAAGGTCTCATTGGCGAGAGTGGACTTCAGTTGGAATTAATATCTGCAATTCTTTCTGTAAACACTAAATAGTGTGCTTTAATTATACTTTGGAAATCTAGTGAAAGCAGGAGGTTAAAACGTCTTTTAAAATGAGCACTTTTTCACTTTCTTCTGAGGAAATAAAGTATGAATAGAATAAAATAAATGTGGTAATGCAAATATTATTTTATGTTTTTTAATGTTGTAATACTTAATATTTCAGTTAGCTGGAATATCTAAGCTAATGATTGCTATCTAAATATATGCATTGGTTTTTTCTTTTACAGAATAATATCAAGCTAAAAATAAAATTAATAGCAAATTCACATTAACTTTTGGGATTACTAATTACTAATTAAATTGGCAAATGAGCTTCTGCCAGAAAATCTCATTCTAACTCTAAAAAAACCAAAGGACTTTAAAGCAGCTTCATCAGGGCAAGAGATTGGGGGAAATATTAGCTAGATGTTATTATTTCTAAATTAATTTGTGCTCCCTCAATGTTTTTTTTAGCTTGCCTCTATGGCTGCATTGTAATATATCAAATACACTTTAGTTATTCCTGATGTATCTTTCTTTGGTGTTTAGTAGATCATTCATTCATTCACTTGTTCATTCTCTGTTTCTATTAGCTTTCTATGGTTGCAATCTATCAAAATGAACTAAAGCCGAAATGAATGAATGATGAATGAATGGGACATGGGATAGCTCACAAAATCAAAGGAAAGGTGATATATCAGTTTTTGTTTTTGTTTTTGTTTTTGTTTTTTTGTCAAAATCAGTCTTTTAGTGATCTAAGATGGAAAATAGATAGATGGTCTATTCTCTTTAGAATACCATTGACCATTGTATTGGATGAATGTGCTCTGAATATTGTGTGTGTGTGTGTGTGTGTGTGTGTGTGTGTGTGTGTGTGTGTGTGTGTGTGTGACTGAGAGATGGGGAGAGGAAGGAGGAAGGCGAGAGGGAGACTGAAGTAGCTTAGGAACATACAGCAGGCCCAACTCTTAGTTGGGGTAGGCAGCACCTTCATAGAAATACTCTTCAAGATCATATTCATTGGTGGACTGGTAGTTTCCCAAAACCAGTTTGAAAGTTCAGTTAACCAAATAATAGAGAATTACTGTTGGATAAATTAAAATAACTATACTCATTTCCTTTTAACTATACTCATTTCCTAAAGTAAGTTTTGAACATTCATTGCCATATTCTGAAAATGTACATGTATTTTAATTGCAATTTCTACTTTCTTTAGCTCATGTGCAAACAGAGGAACTCATCATATTTCTCTTGTAAGGACATTTGAATTATTTCTATACATTTTTCCCTTATGCTGCTATAAGCAATGTTGTAATAAACAGACCGGCAATGTATGTTTGTATACTTGTAGTTTTTACTTGAGGTAACTTTCTAAAGTGAAATTCTTGAGTCAAAGGATATACAAATTTTACATATTAGATATATGTATGCAAGGCATAGAAAAACAAAGAGAAGAATATATACCTAAACATGGTTGATGGCTACTGCTGCAGCCTATTTGTAATCATGTCTATCATTAAAATAAAATTAGAAATTTACCCAGAGGAGAAGAAACTTTCTAGAATGCTTTCTTTGCCTCCTTGCTACTTCTTCTCCACTAGAAACCTGACATTTATTCTCAAGAATAAAGTTTTAAATGGTCTAGTGTTCTTTTACTTTAAAAAAAAAAACAAACTATATTTCAATATAATTTCAGACAAAGTTGCAAAAATAGCCTTTATCCAGATTCCCCAAATGTTAACATTTAACATTTACATTTGCTTCCTCCTTCTCTCTTTCTCTCTCTCTCTTCCTCTCTTTCCATATTTTCTGATCTATTTGAAAGTAATCTGCAGATATAATACCTCTTTAATCCTATGATAAAGAATCTGACTCCATTTTCTAAGAAGTTTGACTTCTGCCAGCTTTTAAAACTCATCCCCCTCTTAGAAAGCTGATGAGAAAGCCTGATGATGCTCTTTTCTTTGGTGTCATTGGGAGATTCAGACCATGAAAGCCCCTGCCTGTTGTGGAAACCCTCTATCTGACCCCCACCCTCCCAACCACAATTAAAACTCTTAGCCAAACTCCTATCCTTGGCCTCTCAGACATGCTTGAGGAGATTGCCCTACTCTCCTTAGATACATCAATTGATAAGCAAATAAACCTTTTTGCACCCTCTTTAGGTGTGTATGTCATCGCAAATGTCAATGACAGAACTAAATTCTAGGTGAAGGTCTATCCTACTCCTACAGAGTGATCACAACAAACTCTGAATATAATATTTTATATAATCACAATATAATTATCAAAATCAAAATATTAACATTGATATGTCTTTATTATCTAATCCACAGACCCAATCCAGATCTTTTTATTTGCCTCAATAATATTTTTTAAATCCAAAGATGGCATATATATTTACCTCCTTTATTTGGAACAGTTCCAGAGTCATTCTTTGTCATGACACTGACATTTTTCAAGAGCACTGCTCAGTTATTTTATAGACTGTTTCTCAATCTGGGTTTGATGTTTCTTCATAGTTAAATTTAGGCTGTGTTGTAATTGGAAGTTTCCAATGTTTCTGTGTCTTGGCTTTGTGTGCTTTTTGACCTATACAAGGGCTTTTGGTACTTCTATTATTTCTTGTATCTCTCAGATAGAAATAAATTTCAATACAAATCAGACTTTAAAGTCTTGAATATCTAAAAGCTGAGACAAGCCTGCTGGATGATGATTTAGAGGGTGGAGGTTTCTGGGAGGTGGATAAACATCGTACCATTTGTACTTTTGAAAACCGTGAAAGTTCTCCTCTCTTGAGTCAGACTTGACTGAGATGCCTTGTTGAAACCTTTTCTTGAACAAATCTCTTTCTGACTCTTGTTAAGTTACCCTAGAAATTCAAAGACCTATCAAACACTAAAAAGAGATGTGTGGTTTCTAGTAATTATAACACTATTTATTACTAGATGTTGAGTCGATCAATGTCTTCCATATTTTAATGTAGTCCTTTTGGGGGGTTATTATAAGAAACATATACTCATTTCATAATCAAAACATTAATAAGATAAAGTTTATTAATAATCAAACCTTCCCCTGACCAAAACTATCTCTTACTCTAATTAATATTCTCTCTTGCCTTTTGAGCTAAGTTTTTTTTTCTAGTGAGCTAAGATCTTGAAGAGTAGTGTCCACTTGATGTTCCCACACCCTCATATCCCATTCAGTTCTGCAGTAACCTTCTCAGTGTCAGTTCTCTGTCATCTCTGTGGCACTTGATCAGTTTTGGCCACTTCTTCCTTTGGCATCTGATTGAACATTGTCTGTATTTGAATGACTTGCTCCTCTCACCCCATAAATGTTGCTCTTCCTTCAGGGTCCTACACATGTCCCTCTCCTCACTGTTCAATGAACTCATATACTTCTGTGGGTTCAACTTCCACTTTTCCATAAAGATCCAATATCCAAATCTGTAGCCTAGTTCTCTCTCCTAAACTCCAAGATCTTAGGCCCATCTGCCTAGTGCACTTTTCTACTATAAAGACTCACGAGCACTTCAACTGCAGTCATTACCTCTGTCCTGCCCTTGACCTGCTTGTGCACTCAGTACTCTCTCAGACAATGATTCTAAGATTATTCAATGTTCCAAGTCAGAAAGTAAGAGTCATAATAGATTCTTCTCACATTCCCCACATCCAAGTCCCATTGAGTCCAGCTCCTATATATTTCTCAGATCTATTCTTTCCCTTCCTTTAAATCCCTTCTACTACCTGTCTATATGGAGAAATTTGGCATCAATTCATAAAAATCCCATTCACTATATATTTCATAAAGTTTAGTTCTAGTTGTTGTTTTTTTCTATCAGCTTTCAAATATTTGCACACTTGAAAAATTCCCACTACCTTCCTGACAACATTCATAATAAATTTATACAACATTTGGTGAAATATTCTGGAACTTTCTTACTGAAAAAAAAATCAGAGAAAATGGCTGAAAGATACGAACATTCACATTATTTGATCCATTGATTTAGAATGAGTGTCCAGCTCTTAGTGAAAATAATTAAGGTATACAAACACTGCTTTTTATATTTTTTTCTGACAATGAAAGAACATCATTTTCTGTTACTTTTCCTGGCATTATTCTTCACATTCAATTCATTTTTCTATATAAATATCCATTTTCTTACACTTTGTTATTGCACAGATGACTTGTCAATGGCCAGTGCTGATCTAGAAACCACTCAAAAGCTTAGTGTTTGACTGTATGTTGTTCAAGTCTGATTCCAGTGTTTGCAAATATGTTTGTGTTTGATTAGCTTAATCTAAAACTTCAAACAAAAAATAAGATAACTCGGAAAAGAAAAATCCCTTTCATCAGAGAGCAAAATATAGACTGATCTGTTTGGATCTATATTTCCTATTAGATCACATAGTACTTCAAAGGTTGGGATTAACTTTTCAAAATGTATCTGTACTACATGCATGGCTTCATAATGAGCATTCCAGCTTGTCTGTGAAAGCCACTATTATACCTTCATTCTGCAGCATTTTACAGTAATGAGGTGAGACAAAAATAAATAAATAATTTGTTCTCAAACTTCCAAAAACTGACACACCTGAAGAAATACTTCCATCAGAATGATTTCTGCAAAGATTTAGAGAATTATTATTCGTAAGGTCCAATAAGAACTTAGGATTGTTTAATATTTCTCAGAATATCACTAAGAATACTAGTCTTTGCTGCAACATTATTATAAATATATTTCCTTCAACATTGTGTGCAGTTAACAAAAATTCTTTAGAAATGCAAATTTGTGTATCCAAAGTACTTACACTAAAACAACATAAGATTCAAATAAGATAGGGCAGGACTAAAAAATAACAATCTTTTGAGTTCTGAAATGATGAAAAGAAAGAAAATGTTGGTAAGAATCTATCTCTATCTATTTATCTATCTATCATCTATCTGTCTAGATTGAGAGAGAGATTAAGACCACGATTTGATACAGAACAATTAATGATATAATCAATTTATTATGATATTGCTGCTTGGCTAGTATTGGTTCCAGATGATTTGCTAGTAAATTTAGTTAAGAGAGGAAGTGAATCTCTTCAGATTAAAGATGGACCTTTCCAGTTCAATGAGAAGATAAAAATAGCAGAGAAGGTGGTCGACACATGACAGCTTCATGGTTTTATAAATCTTTATCAAATGGCAAAAAGCAAAAGTTCTGAACCTTAGTAAAAAATCAAAAATTTATT
>NW_011889274.1:1041845-1046818 GCF_000151845.1 Pteropus vampyrus | reverse complement strand
CACACTTGAAAAATTCCCACTACCTTCCTGACAACATTCATAATAAATTTATACAACATTTGGTGAAATATTCTGGAACTTTCTTACTGAAAAAAAAATCAGAGAAAATGGCTGAAAGATACGAACATTCACATTATTTGATCCATTGATTTAGAATGAGTGTCCAGCTCTTAGTGAAAATAATTAAGGTATACAAACACTGCTTTTTATATTTTTTTCTGACAATGAAAGAACATCATTTTCTGTTACTTTTCCTGGCATTATTCTTCACATTCAATTCATTTTTCTATATAAATATCCATTTTCTTACACTTTGTTATTGCACAGATGACTTGTCAATGGCCAGTGCTGATCTAGAAACCACTCAAAAGCTTAGTGTTTGACTGTATGTTGTTCAAGTCTGATTCCAGTGTTTGCAAATATGTTTGTGTTTGATTAGCTTAATCTAAAACTTCAAACAAAAAATAAGATAACTCGGAAAAGAAAAATCCCTTTCATCAGAGAGCAAAATATAGACTGATCTGTTTGGATCTATATTTCCTATTAGATCACATAGTACTTCAAAGGTTGGGATTAACTTTTCAAAATGTATCTGTACTACATGCATGGCTTCATAATGAGCATTCCAGCTTGTCTGTGAAAGCCACTATTATACCTTCATTCTGCAGCATTTTACAGTAATGAGGTGAGACAAAAATAAATAAATAATTTGTTCTCAAACTTCCAAAAACTGACACACCTGAAGAAATACTTCCATCAGAATGATTTCTGCAAAGATTTAGAGAATTATTATTCGTAAGGTCCAATAAGAACTTAGGATTGTTTAATATTTCTCAGAATATCACTAAGAATACTAGTCTTTGCTGCAACATTATTATAAATATATTTCCTTCAACATTGTGTGCAGTTAACAAAAATTCTTTAGAAATGCAAATTTGTGTATCCAAAGTACTTACACTAAAACAACATAAGATTCAAATAAGATAGGGCAGGACTAAAAAATAACAATCTTTTGAGTTCTGAAATGATGAAAAGAAAGAAAATGTTGGTAAGAATCTATCTCTATCTATTTATCTATCTATCATCTATCTGTCTAGATTGAGAGAGAGATTAAGACCAAGATTTGATACAGAACAATTAATGATATAATCAATTTATTATGATATTGCTGCTTGGCTAGTATTGGTTCCAGATGATTTGCTAGTAAATTTAGTTAAGAGAGGAAGTGAATCTCTTCAGATTAAAGATGGACCTTTCCAGTTCAATGAGAAGATAAAAATAGCAGAGAAGGTGGTCGACACATGACAGCTTCATGGTTTTATAAATCTTTATCAAATGGCAAAAAGCAAAAGTTCTGAACCTTAGTAAAAAATCAAAAATTTATTTGTCTCCTTTTCACTGCAGACTGTTTGCAGATATCAGCTTTATAACTAGCTTTAAAACATAGTGGAAATTCAATCCAAAAATCTCTAAACTTAATATTTATGAACATTTCTGCTACTTAGAAAAATCACCAATGGTACTGAGACTCCAAAAAAAATTGTTGCTAAAACCTATCATATAGAAATAAATAATGGGGAGACATTTTACATCCTCTTTTTGACATAATTATGTTTTTAGCTACACAACACCTTCCCTTCCATGGTCATAGACAGGATGTCATCTACAGACAAGGAAGTTTTTGGAGTTGGTAGAATTATTCTTATCACAACCCAAATCTGAAGGCACATTTTGTTAAAATTAAACATGTTATTTATTCTGAAGGGAAAATAGTTTCATATTTATCTTCACAAATCATCTTCTAGGAAATCAAATAAAAATTGTAGCATATATTAAAATATATACATATTTTTTAATAGCTGAGCTAATGCAAAGGGTGAATTGTCAATCACACTCTCAAGAATTAGAGATTTTACCCAATAATAACCTTACTAATAGCTTTAACAAGAGAGACAATCAAAGGACTCAGCTGGGGCAGAGGGGTCTAGAACCTCTCATGTGTCTCCATAGGTCCATTTTTTCCACATTAAATACACACACACGCGCACGCACACACACACACACACACACACACACACACACACACACACACATCCAGACAAGTTCTCTGTGAGGATTTTTTTTATTCCTTGCACTGCAAGGAACATTTAACTTATGAAATATTTCTATTTATATCTCAGAATGTAGTAAATAGTTTAGGTGAAATTCTCTAGGGAGTCGCGTCTCATAGGTTATGGATGTATTATAAGTAATCCGTTAGCCAGAGACATCCTATTGATCAGAGGTCTTCCTCCTAGCAAATATTATTAGTTTATTTACATGGAGGTCTAGTTGACAAGAGCACGGACTATCTTCATTTCTTGCCCTTAGAGTGTTCTTCCTTCCTTTAAAGAGAATAAGTGGAACTTAAGCCATCTCTGTATTACCTTCCTCAAACTAGCACTCTAGATGTTTCACATGCTGAACAAATGTGCAAGGTAGAAGGATATATTGATATTAAAGATAATAAAATTGAAATACAGGAATCTTTCTTGGACTTTTTTACCATTCTGAAAATACTGCTTGTAAACTAAGAGAGACTTTGAAACAATGGATAGCGATAGGTGGAAAATAATGTTAAGCTTGGCAGAGATTCATAAAAATTCACTATAAATCTAGAAATTTCGGTATTGCCTTTGTTTCTTCTAGCAACTTTTAAATGTCTCGAGTTAAAATTTTTCCATAAAATATCTTCACCAGAAAATTTATCATAAATTTCTATTGTATTTGATAAAATATTCTAGCATTTTTCTTCTAGAAAAATCAAAGAAAATGGCTGGAAGATAGCAAACACTGACATTAGTACATTGTTCTAGAACAAATTTCTTGTTCTTAGTGACACTTGACTTGAATTATTCAAATATTACTCTTTTCATTTGCTGTTTTGTTTTGTTTTGTTTTGTTTTGTTTTGTTTTGTTTGTTTTGTGAGTTTCAATGAGCTGACGTTTCTTGCTGGTAAAAATATCGCACTCCAAATCTTTAAAAAGAAATTAGAATAACTAAGAACTAGCTGCTCGTTTCACAACTATCTTGCAAACAACTATAAGTTTTCTCTAAATTTCTGCAAAACAAAAAGAAAAAAGCACAAATGTTTATTCAGTGTTCTTTGTACTCTTCTAAAAATTTGTACTTTAATCTTTTAATTACACTAATATAATAATTATTGTGTAAATAATCATCCAATAACAAATAAGTTAATTTTAATGAAATCAAACACTTGCCAAAGGTACCATATAAGCAACTACTAAGTCATATCATTTATGGAACATTCTACTTTATTGATTTGTTCTGTTGACCTTAAACAAATAGCCAGATATTCCTCCAGCAAAAGTGAGTTTATTTGGAAACAACAAGAATTGCAGTTCAGGACACACATTCTACTGGCAAACCACACTCATGTTCCCAGAAACAAAGGAGAGAAAATTCTGTATAGAGGAAAACAGGAAGTTGGGAGAGCTTATGAAAAGAATTCTTCCTGTTGGGCTCTGCCATTGACATAGGGAGTGAGAGCTCCTTCTACTAACCCTCTCAACTCAATTTAAATGTGATTTCTGTCCATTAGTCTTCAAACAAAAATTTTTAAGTAAATTATATTTTAAAGACATATTTCATATTAGTAAAGCGTATAAACTAAAACTGCCCAAATATAATTGAGAAGTCTCCATAATAATAGATATTATTTTTGTTGCACGTACGTACTAATGGTGATTAAATGTCCAATACCTCTAAATATCTGAATTAGCCTACTTAGGAATTGCCAGAAATACTCTTGCCATAAAAATTGCTAGAATTTATTTGACGGGAAAATAAATGCAATATGTGCCCTACAATGCATTTCTAATGGTCTATGAACATTCTCAGTCTAACCACAGACTATTAGTCTATTCCCCGATGACTAATATTTCAACTTAGTATGTAAGACAGTCTTCTCAAAGTATCCTACACCCTTAGCAAGTATTTTCCAAAAAGCTTGCCAAAACAAAAATACTTCTGCCTCATCTATTACCACTTATATATACCCATATTGCTTGCTCACATCAATAACATTCTACTTAGTCTGACTTATCATAATCCATATGTTATCTTTTTTCATTTATTCCATCTTTCATTCAACAAATATTTATTAAGTACCTTTTAAATGTCAGTAAGGTGTTGAGAATACAAAGATAAAAAATGTGATTTCTTTCTTTAACAAAGTAGTATCTGAGTGGATAGGCAGACAAATAAATAATAGGTTTTGGTAGGTATCAACGCAGACTCCTTGAGGGGTGAGAAGGTATCTATCAGAGAGTTTACTCTGAACACTTGGGAGTTTGAAGGACATTAGGACTTGGAAAGTTTTTACCTAAAAGTAATTGAAATCACATTTTCATTTAAAAAATCACTCTGGCCTCAATATTAAATCTAGAAAGTCCACTTAATACTCACAATTTGCATCTCATTAAAGGAAGAAAACCTAGAGAGGAAATTTATAAATATGGCAAGTCGGTAGAAATGGCCAAACTCTCAAAGGCACCAAATATCAGATTGTTCACCTTGCCAGAAGGTGAAACCAATGCTTATTCATCTTTATATACCAAACAAATGCTTTTTGAACCAAGCTTAAGGTAATATTTTTAAAAATTAAAATTTGAAGAAAAAATTATGAATTATCTATATATCCACCCCCCCAAAAAAATAAAGTAAGTAAATAATGTGAGAGAAATGTGCTTTTATTAGTTTCTTTAATGTATTTATATTTATCTTTTGTTTCTTTTAGATTCAATGAAAGGCACTAAATGGTGAATAATATCTATAAATTGGCAACTAAGAGAAGCAAATATCCAGAAAACATACAATCTTCAAAACTGGCTACTGGGTAATTCAGAACTGGCATAATTTATTCAACAAACATGTGCTGAGGGTTGTACTTTTCATTGGGCACTACAAATAA
>NW_011889274.1:1035729-1041795 GCF_000151845.1 Pteropus vampyrus | reverse complement strand
TCACAATTTGCATCTCATTAAAGGAAGAAAACCTAGAGAGGAAATTTATAAATATGGCAAGTCGGTAGAAATGGCCAAACTCTCAAAGGCACCAAATATCAGATTGTTCACCTTGCCAGAAGGTGAAACCAATGCTTATTCATCTTTATATACCAAACAAATGCTTTTTGAACCAAGCTTAAGGTAATATTTTTAAAAATTAAAATTTGAAGAAAAAATTATGAATTATCTATATATCCACCCCCCCAAAAAAATAAAGTAAGTAAATAATGTGAGAGAAATGTGCTTTTATTAGTTTCCTTAATGTATTTATATTTATCTTTTGTTTCTTTTAGATTCAATGAAAGGCACTAAATGGTGAATAATATCTATAAATTGGCAACTAAGAGAAGCAAATATCCAGAAAACATACAATCTTCAAAACTGGCTACTGGGTAATTCAGAACTGGCATAATTTATTCAACAAACATGTGCTGAGGGTTGTACTTTTCATTGGGCACTACAAATAAAAGATAGTAAGAATTCCTAATTTAAAGTAAAATAATGACTATGGAAATTACCAGTTTTTCTTTCCTAGACTTCTTACTCTCCCATTTTTTTTCTGTTTTGTTGTTCTTGTTGTTCTTGTTGTTGTTGTTGTTGCTTAGTCTCTTTAGGCCTCATGCTGCAAAAGGGGATTACAACAAAACTTGCTGTAGGGCCAGAGAGATCTGACAAGAGGGTCATCACCTCCCTTGTATTAATTTGGTTTCCTTTTGAGAGCTCCCCTGCCTGAAAGAGGAAGCTGGAGGGATCAGCGAGATTGAAGAATAGGTTAGCTCTGGTGAAAAGGTTTTTGACAAAGTTTTCTGAAAATTTTGGATGATATAGTGTCTAACAATGACTCGAATGCTTCTATGGTTACCATAGCACAAAACGTTTCCCAAATAAGTTTCCTATGCTAGTTCACTTCAACTTTTGAGGCTATAGGTTGCTTGGCACACCAAGCTTAAATGAGTTGGGTGATTACACTGAGGTATGGGAGAAAAATGTTTGTAGCTGCTATGTTCATTATGACCGTAATATGGCCTTGAAGTTAGCATCACAGAGTTTTGGAAGACTCATTCTGATACCTGACTCTTGCAGCTTTGAGGTGTAAATTACATTAAGCATATATTATGTTAGTGAATACCTGGCTTTCAGTAAATACTCAAGAAATGAGAGCTATTATAATTATCTCTATTTCTATCTCCTCCTCCTCCTCCTCCTCTTCCTCCTCTTCCTCCTCCTCCTTTTTCTTCCTCCTCCTCCTTCATGAAGGAAAATGTTTTAACTGCAAGTCCCAATTATTCCCAACTTAATCCAAAAATTGAAATGATTAATTTTCTAATTTTCCAGGTATGATTATGCAAACAAGAGAGAAGCAATAGCATTTACCAATGGCTTAAAGATTGTAAATAATATTCAGCTCCCTCCTCTTCCAAACTATAATAACCCAAGACAAAGACCATAATAAAAAATGTCTCATGGTTATGATATCCATCCTGCTCTGAAGTGGATTCATCCCAAAGTACACTGTGGTTATTCCTTTTCTTTTTCTTTTTAAGCCTGTAGCACTGGGGATATTTCAAGCAATCAGCTAACTTACCCTCAAAAGGAAAAAAGTCAAGTAGTGGTGGATAGACGGTGGGTGGATCAGAATGTTGAGAAATATTCACCACAAGGATAAATGCTTAGACATTTATAAAAATTAAGTTATTATTCTTAGTCTGCTTCTTTTTCTTCCCTCTTCCTACCTCCCACCCAAGTTGAAACAAGGATTTTATTACCAAGCAAAGTTTGAGTGTTGTAAAGTAAAGAACCCAAGATCTGATGGTGACTTATTTCATTTTTTAAAAAAAACATATGTTATAGCTCTGTAAACTGATCCTGCAAGATTCACCTGTTAGATGCATTGAGGCCCAAAGTAAAGATACCTTTTCGAAAATTTATGAAAATACATTCAAATAAAATGAATTCAGAGAATGAGATAATCCAGAACTCAGTTTGTTATAATAGAATTCTCACCATAAATTCTAACCATATGCTATTTTACAATGGCTGTATTATTTCAGCACACTTTGGTATTAGTAACTAATTTATTTCTTATTCTTAATGTCTTGTGATGTATTGTGTATACGAGATATTCTTTCCATACTGTAGAAGATACACACACAAAAAAGTAATGAATCTCAGAAAAGTCACATATTTAGTAGACCTAGAAAGTTTTATTTATTCATTCCTCAATTATTAACTGGACACCCAAATAATTACCAGGGATTATTCAAAGCACTGGAGATGTACAGGTGAGAGAAGGATTCATTTTCTGGATTTGAATGGCCTTTTCAGTACATTTATTAGAATTCACAATTCTAAATATGGTTTGTTCACCCATCATTTCAAACAAATTACTGCAAACAAGGCCTGAGAGTGTTAATATATATTCAGACAGCTGCACACACTAATGGAGACAGATGTAGTTTCAACAGTTCTCTGATTGTCTGAATTCTTTTTTAACACTGGTGTTAGAGAACACTGGCCCACCTTTATGAGCATGAGATCACCTTAACATTTGCTGCCTGTAATTTTGAATAAAGGGCCAGCCAACCCTGGATGGGAATTGACCTCAAGACTTAGGTTTTGTGTGTGTGTGTGCGTGTATGTGTGTGTGGCCACCTGCATTTGAATTTATTCATCTCCATCAAGTTTAATAAGCTAAGAGAAGGAGAGAATCCATTAATGGAACTAAAAGTTTTTCTCTTCAAAAAGAACTTGTTAAGAAAACAAAGCAGTCTTAAAACACACACATACACACACACGTGGAAGCAAGATTTGGCACAACATAAAAAATAATAAAGCTGGAAACGTTTTTCTTTAGACTCTAGTGCTTATTAAACATTTAAAATAAATCCAATGAAAATAGTTCAGGTATGACTTTGTGGCAAAACCATGAGACTGTTTCTTAAACTTTAAACACAAAATATTTCCAGATATATTTTATGCTGCTTTTATTGTCTGAAAAGTGAACATGAAAAAAAAAATTATCCTAATAGGTAGATTTTACTTTTTAAAATTTTGTATTGATTTTTAAGTTAAATGCAGTCAAATTCACTCTTTTTGGTGTACCTTTCAATGTGTTTTGATCCATCAACCCCAAAGTTTCCTCATGCCACCCTTTGTAGTCTGCTCCTTTTCCCACCCTCAAACCCTGACAACCACCATAGTTTTACCTTTTTACAAAGAAGGAAATACACATGCAATTATATGGTATGTAGCCTTTTCGGTCTGGCTTCTTCCACATAGCATGATTCATTCGAGTTTCATTTGTGTTGTCTCAGTAACACATTCCTTTGTACTGGTGAGCATCATCCTACAGTATTCATATACCACAGTCTGTTTATCCGTTCCCTGGTTGAAGAACATCTGGGTAATTTCTAGTTTGGTGCAATTATGAATAAGGCTGTCATAAATATTCGCATATAGGCTTTCATATGAAATAAGTTTTTGATTCTCTTGGGTAAATTACAAAAAAAGGAATTGCTGAATAAATATTAAGTGTATGTTTAACTTAATAAGAAACTGACAACTTATCTTCCAAAGTGTCTGTACCATTTGTGTTCCATATAAGAATGTATAAAAAGTCCAGATTCTCTGCATCTTCACCAACACTTGGTATTGTCATTAATTTTTTATCATTTAAAGCATTCTAATAATTGTGTAGTGGTAGGCTTTGCTTTAATCAAAATATTTTTCTTGAAATCTCTTAAGTAGGAGCTATCAACAGTGACTGATGTTCTCTGGAACTTATATTTGGCGCTGCCTATTGGCCCTCCTTGAATACATCTTACCTGCCAGAGTATCTGAGAGCCTCAAGTACATGCTCACACAGCCTAAATTAACTCAACACCTAAGAAATAATATTACCTAAAGGAAATCCAACAGCTCAACAGTATATGCCATTTGAAGCACAAGTATTAGAATGGAACAACCAAAACTTTAAAATAATCAAAATACATGTACTGGAGATAAAAGAGGGTATTGGCAATGTGGGGAAAAAAAAAAAACCAAGATTATTAAAAGGAGCAAAGTAGAAATGTTAGTTATCCCAAATATAATAGTTGAAATAAAGTCCACAAGAGACAGTATTAAGAGTAAGATGAAAATGGCTGAAGAAGGAATCAGTGAGTCGAAAAGATAAAATGAGTATAACAATACAACCCTTATTATCAGGATTAAAGAAAGTATATGAAAAATGCCAGGCCCAGAGTAGTCATTTAATACATGGTAAATATTCATTTTTCCACCTAAATTCTAGATGCCCTTTTGACAACATTTTGGAGAATAACATTTCCAAATGATCTAATAATTTTGGCCTCATTAACTTTAGTTATAGGTGTGCATAATCAAGTACTAAATTTCACTCTTTCACCTTTCCTCTTTAATTCTTGCTTTCTCTCCCAGTTCCCATTAGTGTATGCCACACACAACTGCATGTCTCCATGGCTATGTGGGACGTGTAAAGGCAGGAGCTTGTGAGTTTCTGAAATCAGAAAGACATGGATTGAATCCCATAAATTTAGGCAAGTAAATTAACCTTTTAAGGCTCAGTTTTATAATCTGTAAAAAAGGAATAATATCGTCCACTTCATAAGATTCTTCATGACAATTAATTTGGATAGTGAATACAAAATGTCTAGCACAAGGTCTGGAACATAATAGATACTCAATAATTAACTCCTCCATATTTTTCAAAACTTGGATTGTTTCCAACCCCTGATATTGAAATTATTTAACTTGTGGAAACACTCTGACTCCACAATTAGAGATGTACCCTACAAGGTGAACACACCTGGCGTAAGTTATGCTTGGAATAAGCAACCCAATGATTGACAAATTCACACTGGGGCATCATTTATTGATATAAGCCTCTTTTCAGAAAATGGGGTTTTTTTAAAAGAAATGAAGAAAGAGAGATGAGAGTCCTGGATCTGAAGTAGGTAAAGAATACATAGAGGAAGAATATATGTAAAAAGAGAACAACTGGGTTCACCGAAAGTAAGCTTTATCTATCTTAACTTTTTATGTGGGAATGGTTACGTGTCTCAGAGCCTAGCTTAGAATACTATTCTTGTGGAATCTTGGTCTTTGGACAGCATGTTATGTTCATCAACCATATTAGAAGTGAATCTGTGCTATGAAATAAGGCTTTTCTTTTACTCCAATTATAAACACAGGCTTTATTCTGAATTCTGTGCTATGACAAGTTGTGTTATATTTCAACTTTATTGAGGTACATTGAATCTTTCTCTTTCCGAGGTATAATCAAAGTCCTTTGGAGTCAATCAATGCAATTCCTAGCCCAAGTATCAAATGATTAGAGAAAAATGTGAGTTCTCAGTCAGTGACAACTCAAGCATTTGTTGTCAGTCTGTCAAGGTGAGTGCCACCTGTACATTTTTTTGAGAAAGAAGTGAATCTAGGAATGATATATATGTGTTCTGTGAATCTGGTAATAACAGCCTCTCCATTGGCTATTTGTGTCTGCAGTATCACCAGCACTGCCCCACACACCTTATAAATGTGACATGCTATCAAAACAGTCACCATTTTCCAACATGTACCAAGCAAAGATAAATTGATTTCAATTTTAAAATATAGCTTTCAAGATCAGAGCAATGGCAACCTTAGTCAAATGTGTGTTTTCTCCTCTTAATTTCCATATTCACACAATTCTTTGTTTTATCATTTCACTATTCTGTGTGTAGAGCATTCGATTCATCATGTCAGAAGTGCTTTTGGGAAAAAAAAGAAATTGCTGGGTAGAAATTTTGTCTATGTCATAAATTTCTGGAAGGCAGACAGTACATTTCATTTATCACAATATTCCTTTAATAACTGAGGGAGAGCCTATTCAACACCCAGTATGTTTCAGGCATTGTATTAAGTGTCAAAGATCTGAAGACACGATAACTTCACTACCTGCCAGGAGGACACAATGAGAACAGGGTATATCCGAAACCTCTGGTATTTCTGGCAAAGTTGCAAATA
>NW_011889274.1:1017460-1035679 GCF_000151845.1 Pteropus vampyrus | reverse complement strand
AGGTATAATCAAAGTCCTTTGGAGTCAATCAATGCAATTCCTAGCCCAAGTATCAAATGATTAGAGAAAAATGTGAGTTCTCAGTCAGTGACAACTCAAGCATTTGTTGTCAGTCTGTCAAGGTGAGTGCCACCTGTACATTTTTTTGAGAAAGAAGTGAATCTAGGAATGATATATATGTGTTCTGTGAATCTGGTAATAACAGCCTCTCCATTGGCTATTTGTGTCTGCAGTATCACCAGCACTGCCCCACACACCTTATAAATGTGACATGCTATCAAAACAGTCACCATTTTCCAACATGTACCAAGCAAAGATAAATTGATTTCAATTTTAAAATATAGCTTTCAAGATCAGAGCAATGGCAACCTTAGTCAAATGTGTGTTTTCTCCTCTTAATTTCCATATTCACACAAGTCTTTGTTTTATCATTTCACTATTCTGTGTGTAGAGCATTCGATTCATCATGTCAGAAGTGCTTTTGGGAAAAAAAAGAAATTGCTGGGTAGAAATTTTGTCTATGTCATAAATTTCTGGAAGGCAGACAGTACATTTCATTTATCACAATATTCCTTTAATAACTGAGGGAGAGCCTATTCAACACCCAGTATGTTTCAGGCATTGTATTAAGTGTCAAAGATCTGAAGACACGATAACTTCACTACCTGCCAGGAGGACACAATGAGAACAGGGTATATCCGAAACCTCTGGTATTTCTGGCAAAGTTGCAAATATCTAGGCCCACTCAAGATTTACTGAATCAGAATCTCTGGTGAGTGTCCTGAGAATTCTACCACATAAACTTTTGTGGGTTAGAATTGTGCCTTGTTCTTCATTTTATTGCCAATGCTAAGCACATATCCTGAGAGAGAGAGTAGACACTCAATACCTACTTGTTAACTTTAATCATTCCACAAATATTTGAAAATATTGGCCTTCTATGGGCCAAAGTTCTAGACAGAAATTCACATTTTCATGCGGTTTACATACAAGGGAGAGGGGGAGAAAATAAACAATAAATAAATACATGATAAGAAAAGGCAGTCAACACTATTAACTCAAATGTCAGGCTAAGCCTCCTTGAGAAGGTGACATTTGAGGTAGGACTTGAAGAAGGTGAAAAAGCGAGCCTAGTAGATGTCTGGGGGAGTAGAATTCCAAAAATAGAGAACAGCTAGAGCAAAAGAAGTAAGGCAGGAGTGTGTTTGACATGTTAGAGTAACAAGTATCCTCCTGGGCCAGGGTCAGAATAAGCACGGAGGTGAAGAGGTCGAAGAGGCAAAGAAGAGAGAGATCATATAGACCTTGTATGCCATTTTTAAGGCCTTTAGGTTAAATGAGAGAATGAATTAATAATTGAATAAGCTAATGAATAAAGCTGCTACTATGTTATTTGGCAAGTACTAAGAAATTCAGAGGGTGCTCAGAGGGGAGCCTACTGTTATAAGCATTCAAATATTTGAATATTAGATTTTTCTCTTTGCAGTTATAAGGTGCATTTTACTATCATCAGTTTTGCCATTGGCTAGTGAAAACCAAATATGGTTCTAATAAGAGCAGTGCTCTTTCTGGTTTCTTTTGATTGTTTTTTGTTTTTGTTTTTGTTTTTGTTTTTTCTTAATATGTGCACTATTTTTAAGGAGAAAAATTCTCTTGTTTTTGCTTTTCCTAAAATTAGCCATCATGGTAGAAGTAGAATGAAACTTCTGTGTTCTGTCCTTCAATCAAGAGTTCCTTCTATTATCTCAGATTGTTTCAAGATACCCAGAATGTCTGACAAATCAGTTCTATGATTCCAAAGGCATAAACACAGTGGCCACCTTAAACTAATATAATGTTGTATATCAACTAGAAATCTATAAAACTGGAAAAAAGAAACCCAAAAGTGGCCTGAAGTGACTGTCCTTTTATTGACATTCTCTACCAAGTAAAAATAAAGTTAAAAATGATTCTACATAACATTTAGTGCATTGATGTTTTCTACAGTACAAATTCTTCCTGTAATATCAGATATCATTCTTCAGGAGGTTCAGTCATGTCCATGAATGTTTCACACATCTTGATAAGATTATATAGATTACTTTGTCATAGAAAAACTATAGTTTTTAAAATAAACAACCAAATCAAACAAAACACCAGTCAAATCAGAAACACACACATACACACACCCCTAAAGAAACAACTTCAGAGTAAAGTTTTAAGAAGATCATGGTTCCAGTTCCTATTTGCTTTCAGGAATACAGTGAGTTATTTGAGAATATACTCCAGCACAAATAGAAAGAAAGAGCTGAGATCCAGAAAAAGAGTGGCTTCAACTTAGAAGAGGAAAGAAGAAAAGGTCCAGAAAGATAGCTGTGCAGTAGGTACAGGGTAATTAGAACATCTCAGAATTTTCTCCTTGGCAGGACTCTTCAACCTGCATAAGGTTGACATTTCAGTCATTGGAGAATCACACCTCATTACTGCACAGGTCAATAGATGTTACTGGTACTAACTGAGAGTAACACTATTTGGATCTTTCGAAACAAAACAGAAAATTCAATGAATTCTGAGAATCTTACAGGAGTTGCAAAGCTTTTATTCTGACTGGTTGAAAATTAATAAAGATTTGAAATTGTCTTGGGAAAACAATACCATGCACTCTTAACTATCTGCTTCAATTTACCTTCAGTACTAAATCGATCCACACAAGGTGACTTCTTAGCCTAAGTAAAAAGAACATTACTCTTCACATGTGTTGGTCCAGGCAACAAAGCTACTGAATTCTTCAGAAAACTAAAAAAAAAAAAAAAAGCAAGATTAAAAATATCGCATTTGCAAACTGCATAAATAAAGACTCTTGAATCACATTATCTTAGGTATTTCATGTCAATGGATAAAATTTATAGTTGAAGTATGTCATTTGATTCAATCACATTAAATTTACCTGCAAATGTGTCAAAAGCCAATTGAAAAAGTAAAAAAGAACATGGTGACAGACAAGAAGAGAGAAAGAAAAGGAAATGTCGTTTTAGCCTGATTATTTTCTATGAAATTATTAAACTAATTTCAGAATCTCTAAATTCTTTCAAGCTGTATTTAATGACGAATTATTCTATTTTATAACTTAATTATATTAGGATTATTAAATATATATTTCAACTGCAATGCATATATAATAGAATTATATTTTTATATTTGACATTAATATACTGCTGTATTTTAGTAAAATTTTAAAGTTTTGTTCTCATCTTTTTTTTCAGGTTTTTATAATGCTTTTTAAAAAATGATTGGAGTGTTTGGGAAATCCAGTATTTTGTCTTGTCTAACATTAAACAGGTCATGTAACACCGTTCATTTTATTCTCTGTCCCACATGAACAATCCTTTAATATTGAAATAATTTTTCTTGGAACTAATATGTAGTGTTCTTTCTCATAAAATAATTTCTTTACTCATACTATTCATCTTGCACCTAAGAAATTGTGCTCATTTAGTCATTTGTAAAACCACCTATATTAGCAGAGTATATTTAAAATGATTATAAACTTATATAAATGAACCATGTAGTCCCACATAGTTACAAATTTTAATTTATTTGCATTACATTGATGTGTTAAATATTTTATACTGTGGAAAATGTGTTACATGTACATTTGAAGTTTATATTCTACCTGGGAGCAATCCTTGAAAATACATTACTGAACCCTCTCATGCATATTAAAAATACATTTTATTTCTTCTGTGATTTTTGTCATCTATCTTGAGAGCTTAGAGTAAATAATCATTAAAAAACTGAGATAGAAAGAATTGACAAAATAAAGTCTTTATGTTTATAATCTGAAGTCAGCCACACAATTCTGGCATGAAAAACTCACCAGCTATGCATTAGTAAATTCAAACATTGTAGTTTCAGGTTTTAACCTTATAGTGTCAATAAAAACACAATATGTGTCCAGGAGAGGTTGTTTATGAAAAAAAATCTTGATGGTAATTTTCAAAATATTGTTTATTTTTTAAAATAATGCATCCTTTTAACAGAAATTAGTTTACTTAAATTCATAAACTGTAAAATTCACTGATCTGATGTAAAATAATATTTTTGGTGACAGTCTCAGATATTGACCAGTTTAACCAAATACTTATAGAAATTACTAGGAGACAACATTTTCCTTCTCTCTAACAAGATTCCCCATTTCTCCAGCTTTCACTTCTCTTCCATCTTCTTCCTATTCCTCCTTTCTTCATATAGAATGTGTTTGTTTGCTTTTTTCTTTCTTCTCCATCGTTCACATCCTTTTCGTTTCTTCCCCTTCTCTTCTTTTCTTCCTTGCCTTGTCTTCTCTCCTTTTCATATCAGGGCTTTGCTTGCTTCCTTTAACTTCTTTATGACTGTTTCCCTCTTTCATTTTGTTATGTTAAAATTCCTTTTGGCAAAATCTCTCCTTTAGATACATCAGGGTCCTTGCATGAAATGTCTGGAAAATTAATTCCATGTACATTTTAGGAAATCTTGCTCACAGCTGCATTTTTCCATTAGAGATGGTTTCAAAGGCTACATTAAAAAAACCACAGCCAAATGAGGCAAAGTTTAAGTGAGAAAACATGTGTGGAGCATTAAGCTAGTGACAGGAACAGGGTTATACTTCTCAGAGAAGCAGAAAAGTTCTGTAAATGTCTTTCAAATAAAACAAGAACATTTTTTGAGTCCTAGAAATAAAAATCAGTTGGCCAAAACAATGAAATTTACAAAAACAAAATTCACATTTGGTTTGAAAGAGAATTATAGCTCAACTTCTTAAATAACTGGTAAACAGGAACCACATATGTGAAAATAACTTCAAGTATACCTGATAACAAAAGAGAGAGACATTCAACTAGGAAACATTCCATCCATTTATTCCCATTCTTTATTGGCTATTTGATCATAATGATTTTCTTAATGGTCTGCTAAAAATCATGCTGTTTATCAAATTTCCACTGATGTAGCTCATTAATTTATGACATCTTCTATGACATTTTGGATGATCTTTTTCTATTGATTTTTTAAACATGGCTAACATACAAAATTGATATAAGTAGCAGTAAATTATTAGAAGATTATCTAATCTTTAACAAATTTCGCAATACACGGTTTGCCCTGAAATCTCGGTGAACCTTTTGTGTAGGTCATGGAAAGTACAGGATGAAGTGGAATCTTTTTCTCCCTATAACTATTATACGTATTTGAGAAGGAAAAGTGATAGCTTACACCTCTTTACAGCTGCCCAAGTTGCAGAAGATCTTTCATACATATTCTTATTTAATGTAATTATTTTAAATCTTTGAGAGTAATAAAAGGTACTATTCTGTGTGTTTAAATAGCTCAAAAAGAAAAAAGGACATTTCTATAAGAAAATCGATAGGAGTTAGGAATTGCTATAATATTAAATGAGTAATCATTTTGGCTCTGTGTGAATGAATGTTTACTGTAATTCTGAGCTTCACAAGTCAATTAAGAAGTAATTGATGAGAAATGGTAACAGTTTCTAAGGATCTCTGTTAATCCTGGAAAAGAACTCTCATGAGGAAGTAATTGGGAAAGATATTAAAAATAATGTTTACATATTTATGATCATTTTACTTTTCATCTAGCCTGGAAAGATCAAATATGAAATATGGCTTTTATTTAAAGAAATCTCTACTCACTCCCTCCACCTCCAACCTAATCAGTTGAGTTGAAGCACTGAGTTAAAAGTACAAAGAAGCAGCCCTCTCCTGTAAACCTCTCCAATAACTGATGGTTAAGAGCTTCTTTCCAATTCTGTTCTGGAGCTGTTTGGAACAGGTCCAAATAGAAAAAGAAAGTAAATTGTTTATAGAAAGATACTTGAGAAGGTGAGAGAGAAGGAGTCTGGAAAACTATGGAGTGATATAATGAGGTGAATCTTCTTACAGGCAAAAGTTGAGAGAAATTAGAAAACAGAAAATTTCTACTAAATAACAACAATAACATATAAAATGTATACAGAACAAATAGTAAGTAAAAGTTTTTGACTCTATTGGGAAAAGACACTTGATTTTGGGAGAAGACACTCAATATAGATATTTTTATCTTTTTGTTTTTTTGTTTCTTTAATTTTAAAATTATTTTATCAGCATAATATGTGATTCAAAAAAACAAACAATGTTATAAAGCCAAAAAAAAAAAAAGAAAGAAAGAAAAACCACCCCAATAACTCTCCCTGTTTACCTAGTCACCAAGGGAACCCCTTTAAACTCTTTTAAAGGTTAATACTTACCTCCTTACCTCTAAAGAATATATGCAGGTTGCATAGTTCGATGTTATCTATTGCTTTTAATCAGGGCAGCTGAGGATTTTTAGTCCTTTTCCATGCCATCTCTATTCTCCATGTATGGTTTTATCACAATTTGGGGTTAAATTAAAATTCCGCTCTTCTCTCCCTTACATACTTAGTGTAGTATGTTATGTACTTATAAATAGATTTTTAAAGCTCAATCAGATTCAGGTTTGACTTTTTTATAGCAAGATTATCTTATTAGTAATGCAGTTCCGTAAGGTATCATGATGAATGTATAGATTTAAACATATTTGATGCATTTCAGTTATGTTCAATAATGTCATGGAATACAATCAGCAAAATTTAAACTGTGGGTAACTACAGAAAAAATTAACTGCTTTCTATAAAAAAAATGCCAGGAAAGAAAAAGAAAAAAAGGAATAGCAGGGGAAACCTAAGCTGCAATGAATAGTCATTTGGATCCCGGTTCAAAAAAAAATATGGCGAAAAAAGAAAAATGTTAACAGTAAAAATGAAGAAATGCATACAATGAATGTATAGCTAATAATTGTAAGAAATTGTTGATTTGGGGAAATAGAATAATGATAATGTAGTTTTTTTTAAATGATAATTTTTAAAGGATTAATAATTGCTGAAGTTAGGTGAAAAGTACACAGATTTATTACATCGTTTTTCTAATTTTGTATATGTTTGACATTTTTGTAATAAAGCTTTAAAAATTCCTATTCTGTACTTTTCTCATTATGACTATATAAATATTGTTCATTGCTCTGCCAAGCAGAATATCTTTATTTTATTACTTGAACATTTTTTAAAAGTTAAAATTGCCTTGCTTATTTTTTTCTTAGTTTTCTTTGAACTTAAAGCTGTTTTTCAGTAACTCTCTAAACGTTACCGAATGCCTCTGAACGCAATTTTTCGACACAGTCAAGCCTATTAGATAATCTATTGGGTTTTTTTTCTTTTCCTGAAAGAACTGATACTAGAACTCCACCCTTTTGTTCTAATCTTTACTACTTGCTCTCTAGGCCTAATAAACAGTTTTCATCCTGAGAATTCTCTTTTCATTTCTTTTTTCTTGCATCTGTTTACTGCGTTTTTTTCTTTTCTCCCTTATTTTGATGGAGCACATCTTCAGAAGTTTTCTCAGAAAAGTGCATGAGATAATTTTTTAAGAAGCTGTTGGTCTGATCATATCTTTATTCTAGCTCTGCACTATTGATGGTTTGACTGGGTAGAGAATTCTAGATTGGCAATAGTTTTCGCTCATAATTGAAGCTATTATTCCATTGTTTTGTAGCTTCTAATGTGTGAGAAGTCCGATGTCATTCTTATTCTTAATTCTTTGATTTGACTTATTTATTTTCTTTGAAAAAATGGTTTAGAATCTTTATGACTAGTAGTCTGGAAATTTATAATTGCATTGCTGTGCAATTATTGCAACATTTTCTCCTATCTTTCTGAATATACTGAGTATATTGATTTTATTTTCTTTGAAAATTTTTATGTTCTCTACATTTTAAACTTTTTCTGAGGTTATTTTTACTTGTTTTAGTATATCTTCCTTTATATCAGAATTTTTTCTCAAATATCAAGTGATCTTTGGCTATTTATTCAGTGTTAACAATGACATTCTGAAAAGCTAATTAAGAAATATGTCTGCATGAATACAGCTTATTAACTCTATTAACCAGTAGGTTTTACTCTAGGCTGATCAAATGATTGACTGAATCTTTTGTTAGAGAACCTTGATTTAAAAATCTGCAGTATTTTTCTTTGGGATCGTTAAGTTTCTCAAAGAAGAATACACTTATCTCTTGCCAGGGCTTGGGAGTGGAGATGGGAAGAAAACTCTGTTTGTCATCATTCTGGTAAGGAGCATAGCTAAGGCTGATCTAACTGCTCAATATGATAATTTTAATGTTATCCCCAATGTCAACCCAGCATCTCACTCATAAAGATAGTTTGCTGAATTCTTTTGGTTATACTTGACTAGGTTCTTGACAGCAGTTCACCCAGTGCAATCAAAGGCAGCCATAACACTCACTCATTAGTAATCATCCCATCTAGGCATTCAAATTGCAACTATAATATACCTAGGAAAAAATAACCATTTTCTTCTTAGTTAAATTTGGAAACATAAATGTATTAAATGATGATAAATATCACAAAGCTATAGAGTTTAAAGGTTTTATGACACATGCTTTATATGAAACCCTAAACAAACAATGAAAGAATTAAATAATATTCACTTCTGCGATGGGAATATTTGGTGGATATAGATATCCAGGTGTGTTTTCAGATTGAAGTTAAATGATATTTAAATCAATATAATAGCATTATAGTAGTGAATAAACACACACGTAAGAGGAAAGACAAAAAAAACTGTTCATTGAGGTAAAGATTTTCCAAGTTTCTTTTCTCTCATAATTCAATAGGCTAGAAAATAAAGTGTAGAAGTATAACAATCTTTATGATCTTTACCCACATCAGTACTTATGTTATAAAATGTCTTTATGGCCTGAATGAAATCACTTTTATCTGGCGAACTCATCAACTTTTTCAGTATATTTCTGTTGATGAAAAGTAAATATCTAGATTCAGCCATAATCTATAAACAAAGCTTCAAAAGTGTGTGTGTATGTATATCTAGATAGGAAGATAGATAGGTAGATGATAGATAGATAGATCATAGATATAGATAATTTCTTACTGAACAAGCCTAACTTAAAAATCTATAGTCACCTCAAACTCAACTTATTCAAAATGAATCTGTCATTGTTTCCAGAAACTAAGGTCCTCCTCCTGCATTTCTTCTCAGACCCATAGTGTCACCATCACTCACTCAGTCTTCTGAGCTAAAAATCTGGGACACAGAATTCTCTTTCAGACATCATAACACACACACACACACACACACACACACACACACACTATTTATAAAAGCTGGTCACTTCTGTCTCAAAATTTCTCCCAGATTCAGTCCCTCCTTTCCAGAACTATTGATGCCATTATCATTAACCAGGCTTTTTGCACAGACTTCTTGTTTAAACTCTTTGTCTGTCTTTAATACTGCTACCAGATTTGACTCTGACTGTAAATCTCCATGTGGCACTCTTCTAATTAACGTTTCTGTGATTGACCGACCACATACCACCCAGAGACTAAAAACACACCCCTTTTACACTCAAGACATGGCCTTCGTCTGTTCTACACCTTGTACCTTACACTATAATGATATAAAACAACCTTTTCCTAGAACACAATGATTTTCTGTTAGTCACTGTTGTTCTGTCCTATGTAACTACAATGTTGTTTGCTCTCACTCCCCAGGTCTGGCACACTCCTGCTTTTTTGTGAAACCTGGAAAGATGCTTTGCTTAAATCCTGTAAGTAGAATCAGTTGTTTCTTCATCCAGTTCTTTATTCATGCCTATGTCATGCCACCTGTTACCTTTGACCTTAATGCATTTAAATTATCCATAATTTATTGTATACAAATGTTATATAAATGTTATCATAGATCTTGTATTTAGGGCTCTCAGATTGCATAAAATATCAACAAAATATAGTTGAAATTCCATAAATTAATTAGGTACCGAAAGCAATTTTACGTAATTCTATCACATCATTCCGGTGACATTTGTCAACATTCATTAGGCCCTTATTAGCTGTTCAGCTATATTGTGAAGAAATAACAGCAGTTTTGCTGAACAATTCAATAGAGTCTGGTATGAAAAGGAATTTAAATGAAAACTAAGAGTCACAAGTAATTTTTATCAATGACATTTCTATGAATTTTAAATCTTTGAAAATTGAATGATTTTATTTTATAATCAAAACATTTTTTATTGTAACAGGATAAATTGCCACTACTTTGTAATATTTAAATTTTTACATTTCTATTCTTTTCTAACTTCTACTCTGCATTTCCAAATATAAAGGATTTTCTTCATTTGTTTCCAAAAAAATGAAATGGTTTTCACATAGTGATTCCCATGCTTATATTTAAAATATAACCTGTGAACTGTTGAAAATTCAGCTCAGTTGGAAAACCACATGCTGATTTTCTACTTTTTGGCCATGTACTGAAGTAATATTCTCACTGCTTTGGAAAATCAATAGTGTGATATAAATAAAAGACTGGAATCCAGGGTCAGAGATCTGGATTCAAACCTAGTCTTCATTATTACAAGCTACATAAGCCTCACAAGTCACTAGAGCATACATTCTTTAAGGACTCTCTGTTTCAATAATATTTTCTTGATATCTTTCCTATCTTAACCAGGACAAATTTGGTTGGAAACACAGAAATTCTCCAATTTAAGTAAACATTTGCATATTTTTCACACTTCTGTGGAGAAAATAGAAACCTCCATGCGTATTTTAAACAGAAAGGTATTTTAATACAGGAACTAAATGCCACTAAAATTGTTATATGGGTTAGAAGAGTTATAATGCCAGTAAAACCATTGAGTGTAAGAATTTAAAGCCATACCTTTGATCCAGAGGACAGAAATACCCCACTAATACCTCAGCTGCCTCTTAACATTCATGAAGCTGATGACTGGACAGGAACTCAGAGTCTGACTTCCACACTCAGCAACACACTGCTCTCAACACTCATGGCCCTAAAACTTATTTGCCAGCAGAAGCAGTAGAAGGATGATAGTGTTCTCCTCACTACCAGTTTCCATATCTTGCATTAGTGTGTCTAGCTATTACCCAAAACTATCCGTAAAAGGATCCAGAAATGTAGGATTTGGCTTTCTAGGCTCTGAAATTCAAGAAGGCACATGAAAGGAGGTGAGAAACAAGCAGAGTGCCTATTAACCATATTCAGCCTGGAGAGTGTGGAGAGAGGGTGTCTTATAAGGCTCTACTGACCTCTGTGGCCTTCAAGGATAAGAAATAAAGATGCAACTGGGTATATTCATATATTCAGATGACAACCAGAAAGGAAAATCAGAGAGTGCAACTCATTGTTTCCCAAGAGCTGTGCATTTTTATCCTTATGCTTGCTCTTCTCCTCTATTCTCCCTCTCCTTCTTTCTTTCACTCTTTTTTTTTGTCTCTCCTCTCCCCCCAACTTGCTTACACACTTCTCTGTAGAGGAATGAGAATAGGAGTACATGAAGGTGAGGGAAGGAGGTAAAGTATCTTAAAAGTGAATAGGTGATAAATAAATTAACAGATGAATGAATAAACTTTGCCTCAATTTTCTCACACGTAAAGTGAAAATGATAATATCTGCTCAGTTCTTTCAGGCTTGTTGTGAGGCTCAAATAACATAACAACAAAAAAAAAAGGCTTATATAAATGTTAGCCTTTGTTTATGAGACATGCATCATTTTATTATCAATTTAAAACTGTTAAACTAGGGAAAAAAGGTATTTACAACAGCATTTTTTATATGTTTTGCTATGGTTTGTATGGCTATACTATCTGACACTAGGTCTGTAATCCTCAGTAAATACTAATTGAATTGAATCTACATGTGCATTCATGTGTTTAGTAAATAGCATAGATGCATCCGTCCATGAGATAGTTTTATCATTGTTAATAACAATCCTTATTATTTCCTTTTGTGAAGTCATCTGATAATTGACTGAATTTCCAGCTGTGAAATTCAAGAACCAATCCAAGTGTCACTCTATGGAACAACTACCTTATGACTAGTACATTCTGTTCATTTTCAATAGTCTTCAATTTATTCCAGAAATATGATTTCAGTACTTTCATGGGGCATTGAACTATAGATAAGACAATTGCAGCCATAAAATTCTGTACTTCTATTGGCACTAAGCAGCAATAGATTTTAGTACAAAAATTGAAGTCATTGTAAGACTAAGTAAATCCACTTCACACCTCTAAGTAAAGATCTCTTAGAAACCAAATAAGAAAGAGAAAAGAAATAATATTTATTGGAGGACTACCTTGATCCTTTTATATAGATTATTGAATTCTGAGCATTTATTGAAAATCAGGACCCATGTCAAGTAATTTAGACAGGCTCATAGTTTTGTCTTTTAGATATTAAATGAGCACCTAGTACATGCCAGAAAATAGCCTTGGGACATAATGATGAGCAAGATAAAAGTCACCTCTACCCTCAAGGAACTTTTATTTCAGAAGATTTATAAATAAACAACAAAGTACAATGGTCTGAAAAATGTGATATTAGTGTGCTATGGAAAAACAGTATAAGGATTCTTAATTCAGCCTACGATAGTTAGGAAAGACTTTCTAGAGAAAGCAATAGTTAAGCTGGGACCTGAAAATGAGTATGTCTGAAGCATAGAGTACGAGATGTGTGGTGGAAATATGTGAGACTTCTGTAGGACTTGTCTGACGCTAAGGCATTTTGACTTAATAAAAAGGGAAATGGAAGACCTTCAGTAGAGAGAGGTATGATTAAATTTGCATCATGGAAAGATCAATCTGGCTGTGTATGGAAATGGACTGGAGGTCTGCAAGAGTGAAGCTTCAATGGGACACTTGGGAGAAAGTCTAATAACAAAGGTAAAGTGGAATGGTGGCCTGTACCAGGCAGAGCTAGTGGGAACTGAAAGAAGAAATATTTTAAATGAAAGAATCTTGTGATTTGATAAAGGAGAGAGGTTATGGATGATATCTTTATCTCTGGTTGGGATCAGACTACTAGAAGGATGAGAATACCATTCATTGAAATTGGGAAATATGAAAGAAACAGAATTTGGAAAGAGGTGACAGAATATTGAGTATTTTGAGAGAGAAGTGCTAAAAGACATCTGGATGCAGACATTCAGTCATACTTCTTTTCAGTTCTATGAGTAGGTCTGAGACCTCCAGAGGGCTCTCTGAGAGGGAGACCATGGAAGCTAGGAAAGTAAGAGAAAATACCCACAAAGAGTATGTAGAGTGCTCCTGAGGAACATCAATATCTAAAGGCAAAGAAAAGAAGCTTTCAAAGGAAAATATATAGTGAGGGGAAAAAAGGAGTAGGAAAACACTGGGTCATGAGGCCATTGTAAAGAAGTGTTTTAAGAAAGAATGCGTGACCAACAGTGGTAAATGCTACTAAAGAAACTAGTTCAAAAGCATTGAGAAGTGGTCAGTTAGGTTTATTGGGGGCACTGTAAAGGGCCTATAAAGGGAATGGAATCAGAATGATAATTGCAGGGAGCACTAGACTGACAAAAGCCCTTTCCACATTTTTCTTTCCAAAATGAGCAAGACATGAGTAATTTTAACTATTGAAAGGAAAGAACCAACATAGCAGAAACGGAAAAGTGGAAAGTATAGGACAGAGAAGATACTCAAATGAAAGAGGTAGGAAAAGAATCAGAGCCAGGTAAAGATGTATTGACCTCAGATCTGTTCAGTCATTAACTCCACAAATATTTATTGAATGTTTACTCAGTTCTGAAGATACGGTAGTGAAAAGAGATAGATGTGGGAAAAGAGTAAATAAGCTGTGTGGAGGAAAAGGTGAAAACAGAGAAACTGAAGGTGAATGTGGGACGAGTGGAATTTGTTATTAAATGAAAGAGCATTATTTCTTTGAGAGACATTAAATGTAATACATTTTCCATATTAATCTCCTTAATTGTGCTTTGTTTGTAAGTTTTTCCAAAATCATTTCTGGATCTTTATCACCTACCATGTCTGTTGAATCTGAGGTCAGTTTGTGACTCCTAAAGGAGTTAATCAACTCAAAGTGTTTTCTTTTTGGTTTTATACAAGACAGATCAAATGAGAAAGGGAAAAGGCTTTACACAAGGTGGGACTCATTACTCAGCTGGATTTGTTTCTTAAACGTCCACAGGGATGTGGCCAAGAGAGCTCATTGCAAGTCACTAATATTACCAGAATAGGAACAGTTACAAAGCCAAAAAATAATAATAATGCGAGCAGGCCACAATCTCTACACCTGATATAGTTCAACGTTTCTTCATTCAATTGAATCAGAATCTTTTTATGAAATTATCAGTTGATACTATAGAGGTTCAGACCAAGATAAAACAGAGTATCTTTGCACCAAGAAGGAAACCACATACAGCTTTCTGTGTTTAAGATGAAAGACTCTGAGACAGAGGGAAATAATATGTGCTGGCTCTTTCACATATGCTGTTTGGATCTGGACCTCCAAGGTTTCAGACCGACAATTTATCGAAAGGTTCTGATTCAACTGTTCCTTTCAAAAACATTTCAAAGGATTATGATGAGGGATACCAAAGGGATAAAAGATTTCTTTCAGGGTAGTGTTAATTTATTTTAGACCAAAGAACAAATATCCCAGTTGACAAGGTAGGCGATTCAGTCCTTCTGATTGCAGTGACAAACCTTTAGAAAGACCAGGTCAGGAGGAGGCTGGAAGAAATTCCTAATCAATTCTGCACCAACTTGCCTATAAGTGTCTTAAGTCACTATGACTGGAATGTGTGTTCTGACAGCTAGACCCAGAGAAAAGTCAATGCAAGTGATATCTGGGGAGAGAAATCAGGGGATGAGAGCCAGTTAATGCCTTTGCTCACCAGGCTGCTAATGACCTCTATGTGGATGCAGGAGACAGATAACGACAGAGGCGAAGGAGAACCAAAGATTATTTTGTCACAATCAACTACTTTGAGTCTAGTTAGAAAATGTACTGGATTTGGATTTCGAATTCTTGGGTATGGATTACAACATGACCTAGATTAGGCTAGCTGTGAGACTGACAGCATGTAACTTAATTTCTCTGTGTTAAAATGGAGACAAACAAACAGAGACTCATGGACATGGACAATAGACTAGTGGTTACCAGAGGGGAGAGGGGTGGGGGGAGGGGGAAAAATAAATAAAATGTTAAATAAATAAATAAATAAATAAATAAATAAATAAATAAAACTGCAATGAAATGAAAAAAAAATGAAAAAAAAATGAAATGCAGACAATTTCTCAAGAGTAAATTACAGAGCTATTGAGTGCCTTAAATGAGATGATAAACCTTAAGGCACTTTGTGAACTCTAAAATGCTACATAAGTTAGAAATTTTTTGTAGCTATATTTGTAAGAATTAAACATGTAAGAATGTATTAGAACTTTAAAAAAAATCATTTGAAAAAAGGCAGTAGTAAAAATGTTACCAAACTATCTGAATGGTGGCAAGCATGAACTCGGATAAGCTGCATGAAATCAAACTTAGAGAAAATATTGGTAGCAATCCAGAGGCTACGGTATATTTCAAGATCAAGTAGAATGAATGAGGCAGAAAAGAAAAAGATGGGAAAGCATGTCTTTGTTGTGCATTCATCACGACTCATTGGTAAGGCATTTTGAGAAAGAATCCAAAGCAAATTGCTAAGGATTGGGCTTAAATTGAGTCCTCCCACCCATCCAGGGGTAGAGATGACATAATGCTCTCTTTCTGTTGTTTCTGTTGTATTTAGTTCGAATGCATCTTTTATCCCCACCTACATGAACATTGGATCTATAAAAAGATATTTAATTTCTGTCATAATAAGGATTATACGAATTAACACCGCACCATTTTCCACCCATCAAATTAGCAAAAATTCTAATTTCAATGAACGTATTGTGTTGGCAATGATGTGGGGACATAGACACTTCCATATATTGCTGACAAGTAGGGAAACTGGTATAATTTCAGGTAATGACAATTTGTCAATATCTATTAAAAGCACAAGATCATTGACTAAACAACCTCACCACTAGGAATTTATCCTAACATGAGATGATGAAATAGCATATGCACAAAACTCTTCATTGCAGCATTATTTGTTATAGAAAAAGATTGAAAAAATTTTTGAATGTCTCTAGGATGTTAGTAAAATGAATTCTGGAATATCGATACAATGAAAACTATGAACCTATATAAAATAATGAATAAGAACTTTGTGTATCGATATAGAAAATCTCAAAATATATTGTAAAGTGAAAACATTAAAGTAGAAAATAGTGTGTAAGATAATCTACCATTTGTGAAAAAAGGGGGTAATGATAAATATATATTCATATTTGTATTTGTATATATGTTAAAATCTTTGGAAGAATACACAAGAGATTAATAAGACTGTTTACCTATTGGAGGGTGTTTATACATGACAATAGTGAAAATGAGACTTATTACTTTTATACTTTTTGGGTTTTAAAATATAAATGTATCATGATTTCAAAAATTTAATTAATTGCTTTTTAAAGACATTATTTGCTTGGAAATTTGTTTTACTCACAAGATTGCCTTATTTGTTTGCAGAATCTCATTACCTAGTCAAGTGCACAACACACAGCACCTGTTCAACAAATGCTTACTAAATATATACTGAATGGTAAAATGTTGTAGATTAAACTTTCCTAAAGGAAGGACAAACATCCTGCCTTAGTTTTTAAATAGAGTTCTTTATGAGATGAGTGTGAGTGACATTTTGTGAAAAGGATGTGGAGGAACAGAAGAAAAGTGACTGAGATGATAAGAAAATAGATTTTAATATAAAATCTTAGTTCTGGATGTCATTCATTTTCTAATTCTTTCCAGAGCTTGCCTGCCAAGGTTGTGGTGGGTAGAGTGAGGAAGAAAACTTCAAAAGGTACTTTGAAGAGAGAGATGGAAAGAGAGGAACAAAGGAAGTGTCAAGTAGAAGCAGCTGTTTCTCCCTTTTGAGAATCCAGGTGATTTGGGGGTTTTGTTTGCTTGTTTCAGGTAAACTATTTTGTTTAGTGAACTGTTTTTGAAATGGTTGTGGATTTTTAATTTTTACTTCATGCTTTTTTTTAAAAAAATGTTTGATATTGTTTTCTGGATGCTTTTCCCTCTCTACCAGATTCAAATAGCTCACATGCCAGATTAAAATAACTTTTTCCTTTCTACCAGATTCAAATAGCTCTTTAGAATGAGTGAATAACATGCAGGTTAGATCATGTGGCTTAGAACAGTGATTCTCAGTCTTAGCTGTATATTGGAATCCCCAGGGAGCTTTAAAAATAATACTGATGCCTGGGTCCCACCCACAGACATTCTAATTTAATTGCTTTATAGAATGGCCTAGGCATCAGAAGTTTTTAAATCTTCCCCCACATGATTCTATATGCAGCAAAGTTTAAGAGCTACTGATTGATAGTTTTCTCCAGCTATCGTATTGAGTTAAAGTATCTCCAAAATCAAATAAATATGGAATTTATTATTTACTTTGAATAATTAACTTTTATAGTGAAGACTGTGAAAATAAAATGTCATATATACTTTCTTTCTTCTTGAGGGTAGCCAAGTACTCACTCATAATCCTTACCTCCTTAATAGAGGAGCTACATGCTGTAACAAGATCCTACTTGTTTCATATTAATCACAGGTAGTGGCAATACCAAAGGGTAGCTTTGCAGGTCTTTAGATTGTTACTGCCCTTGTCACCATGAGGTTCCTCAATGCTCTGTAGGAGAGCCTAGTGAACATGCTTTTAAGTTATTCACTTGTGTTTACTCAAACACAACAGCATAGATGTGTAGCAAAAAATTAGAAACCAACTCAAAAGAATGGATAATTTGCTTTATATTAGAAAGTCTATAATAGAAATAATTAATTGCAACTATATGTAACAATATGGAGTAATTTTAGTAACATAATACAGTATAAAATGCAAAAAAAAAAAAAAAAAAAAACAATTCCTGGAAGATATCATACAGCCTAATGTCCTTGAAAAAATAATTTTCCAAATTAAATAAAGCTAAGTAATGTATTATTTAAGCATAAACAAACCATAAAACCATCAGAGAGAAAGCTGCTGATAAAGAGAATGATAAGCACAAAATTCAACATGGCAACTACTTGTGGGAAAGGAAGAAGGAGTGGAATAAGGAAAAGCATATCATAGATGTAAGTTATTGTTAAGGTTCTAGTTCTTGCCCTAAATAGTGAGTTTGTGGGTGTTCATCATGTTTTGTTTTGTTTTTTTCAACAGGAGAAA
>NW_011889274.1:1014237-1016879 GCF_000151845.1 Pteropus vampyrus | reverse complement strand
TGTGCAGGACAAAGATTAGCTCAAAACAAGACTGAATGGTTCATATAATATAACACGCTGGTTCCGAAGTGTGCATGTACTTGATTGAACACAAGACAAATTTCAAAATATGTACATCTCATCTAACATTAATATTTATGCACTAAAAATTTTAATATTTGTGTATTGCTTTTAATTTGTATTAATCTGCACCTATTTATGGCAAATAATGCTGTTTTTCACTTATAGTAGTGGCAAAAAGTTGTCTTTTTAAATAAATGTATTTTAATTTAAATATTTATTTAAAGAAAACTTAAGTAGATAATAGCACAGTTATTACTTAGAGAAGATAAAGGTTATAAAATGATAAGTAAAAAAATGAAATATAAAAAACTTCATCCTTGCATATAATATTTAAGTATACATTACTATAAAAATTATGCATGTTTAGGTCACTTCCAACTAAATTAATTTGACAACTTACTCGTTGAGTCATAATTACTATTTTTCCTATGTTCTACTTTGAGGAGCTAGATACTAAAGAAAGAACAATAAAAATACTTAATAAATGAATTAATGAATAAATACTTTTTTTAAAAAAGTAAAAAATGCTCATGGACTTACAGTCAAAGGAAAACTCAACAAGATAAACAGGTGGCTTGTGTGTCAATACAAGAGTAAAGATACAACCCTATACGAGAAGATATCCCATTGTTTGGGTAGCAGCAAAAGCTTCCTGAATGAGCTGATATTTAAACTGAAGAATGTCTAAGACTATGCCCAGGGAAGTGCGTGCCGGGAGGATGAAATAGCATGTTCAAATACCTGGAGAAGAGAGAGCATAAGGCATTCAGTGAGCTCCATAAAATTGAGAGCTCATATAAATTGAGAGGACAGGATTAAACAGAAGGAGTTGCAAGTGGCAAGAAATATGATGGAAGAGGAAAAAACAAGTAACAAACCATGAAGAAATTTTTTGTCCCTGCAGATCAGAGTTGTGCTACAAGCAACATGGACCCTGGATCACATAAAAAGAAAAGATCTGTTGGAAAACTATCAGACAGTGGCCATGCATTGTATCCCACCAATAGCACGCATCGTGTGAATTTTCCAAAATAAAATATGGGATCAGATATAGATAGAAAACAAGACTAAAAAAGAGAGAATAAAACAAAAAGACATTCTAAAAAGCTTAGATTTCATCCTATAGGCAAACAGGAGTCATAAAAGGGATTGACAGGCTCAGATTTACATTGCAGATAGATGGTTCTTTCGGGAGTGTTCTATTATTTATTTTTTAAAGATTTTTACTAAAATATAGAGCTAATATATAATATTGTATTAGTTTCCGTTGTGTATCATAGTTAGTCAATATTTATACACCTAAAGAACTGATCACCATGATAAGTCCAGCAACCATCTGACAACCAGATATCGTCAATAATATTGTAATAACATTGTACGAAGTCAGATAGTTAGTTGCAGGAGTGTTTTAAATTGAAGTTAGGGAGAGGCAATTAAGAACTGTTACAGTGATATAATTGAGAGCTGATGGTGACCTAAGATGATGATGGGAGAAAGAATGGTGACAGAGAACAGGTCTTCTTCCACGCTCTGCTACTGCTGACCTGTATTTCTGGATACATTAAAAAGTCATGGCTTCAGCAGCTTGGCTTCCAGGAAGGGGAGAAGAAAAATCCCAGATGGGGGTGGATTTGGAGAGTGAAGAGTTAGCTGCTGCCTCCTCTCGAATATCCCTGTGTGGTCCCAGAGTCTACAAAACAGAACTGCCAACCAGCCCGACTTTCAATAGCGTGGAAGTTATCCATTTTATTTTCAAACTCCTCCTGTTTGACTATAACACTTACCCTTGACTGTCCCCCATAATGGGATGTAAATTTATTAACACCCTTCAGTCATTTGCCTGTAACTGTATATTTTGGCTGCCTCTCAAGTCTTTAATTCTTTTATTGATGCATTTCATGATGGTTGGTGCTTCTATTTAAAAGATTTTTGCAGTCTCCGAGCTTTTGGAATACTATCTGTTTCTCTCCCATCCATGTTTTCATTAAAATTGATTTTCTCAGCTTCTCATGTATTTCTCTATGAGGTAAAGAATTTTATATGGATACCACAACCTAAGCACCAAAGGTAAAGATGGACAACCGAGATCTGAGTAATGTTATTTTAATTGCAATATAAAGCCAAAAGGCAAAGACTTAGAAAAGAGCCATTTTCATTACAGTTGTTCCATGCATGAAATGAACCATTACACATTGGAAAAGAAGAAATCATTCCACAGTGGCTTAGTTATAACAAACAAAATGAGTTCCAACAAGCTGTGTTTAATTCTATAGCCAAAAATTGCATTCTGTTGGTATTTAGGATTTTTTTTTCTAACGTGGTATTATATTTTGAAATGTTATTCCATGTTATACTCTCTTCGTATAACATATTTGCATTGAATAATGAGAGAAACGACCAGCTGGTCTCTAACAGTTACAAGGCCCTTTATTGGAGGCAGCAGGTTGATGGCAGATGGCAATTTTAGGTTTAAATCTCATTAAGAATAGATTTGCAGCACCTTATTCATATAGTATATACAACCTTTCTCTGAGTTTATGAAAATGATGGTAGAGTGGTTTATTGAGATACTAATTTAC
>NW_011889274.1:927808-1013267 GCF_000151845.1 Pteropus vampyrus | reverse complement strand
AAAAAAGAGAGAATAAAACAAAAAGACATTCTAAAAAGCTTAGATTTCATCCTATAGGCAAACAGGAGTCATAAAAGGGATTGACAGGCTCAGATTTACATTGCAGATAGATGGTTCTTTCGGGAGTGTTCTATTATTTATTTTTTAAAGATTTTTACTAAAATATAGAGCTAATATATAATATTGTATTAGTTTCCGTTGTGTATCATAGTTAGTCAATATTTATACACCTAAAGAACTGATCACCATGATAAGTCCAGCAACCATCTGACAACCAGATATCGTCAATAATATTGTAATAACATTGTACGAAGTCAGATAGTTAGTTGCAGGAGTGTTTTAAATTGAAGTTAGGGAGAGGCAATTAAGAACTGTTACAGTGATATAATTGAGAGCTGATGGTGACCTAAGATGATGATGGGAGAAAGAATGGTGACAGAGAACAGGTCTTCTTCCACGCTCTGCTACTGCTGACCTGTATTTCTGGATACATTAAAAAGTCATGGCTTCAGCAGCTTGGCTTCCAGGAAGGGGAGAAGAAAAATCCCAGATGGGGGTGGATTTGGAGAGTGAAGAGTTAGCTGCTGCCTCCTCTCGAATATCCCTGTGTGGTCCCAGAGTCTACAAAACAGAACTGCCAACCAGCCCGACTTTCAATAGCGTGGAAGTTATCCATTTTATTTTCAAACTCCTCCTGTTTGACTATAACACTTACCCTTGACTGTCCCCCATAATGGGATGTAAATTTATTAACACCCTTCAGTCATTTGCCTGTAACTGTATATTTTGGCTGCCTCTCAAGTCTTTAATTCTTTTATTGATGCATTTCATGATGGTTGGTGCTTCTATTTAAAAGATTTTTGCAGTCTCCGAGCTTTTGGAATACTATCTGTTTCTCTCCCATCCATGTTTTCATTAAAATTGATTTTCTCAGCTTCTCATGTATTTCTCTATGAGGTAAAGAATTTTATATGGATACCACAACCTAAGCACCAAAGGTAAAGATGGACAACCGAGATCTGAGTAATGTTATTTTAATTGCAATATAAAGCCAAAAGGCAAAGACTTAGAAAAGAGCCATTTTCATTACAGTTGTTCCATGCATGAAATGAACCATTACACATTGGAAAAGAAGAAATCATTCCACAGTGGCTTAGTTATAACAAACAAAATGAGTTCCAACAAGCTGTGTTTAATTCTATAGCCAAAAATTGCATTCTGTTGGTATTTAGGATTTTTTTTTCTAACGTGGTATTATATTTTGAAATGTTATTCCATGTTATACTCTCTTCGTATAACATATTTGCATTGAATAATGAGAGAAACGACCAGCTGGTCTCTAACAGTTACAAGGCCCTTTATTGGAGGCAGCAGGTTGATGGCAGATGGCAATTTTAGGTTTAAATCTCATTAAGAATAGATTTGCAGCACCTTATTCATATAGTATATACAACCTTTCTCTGAGTTTATGAAAATGATGGTAGAGTGGTTTATTGAGATACTAATTTACTTTTTATTCTCGCTGTATTTTTTTCTCACTGAAATGGGAGAAACTTTGGGGTTCACTGGATTTGAGTTTCAAAGCCAAAAGCAAACGTTACTCAAAGACAACCCCTCTTACTGACTTGTTTCTGAAAGCCTGAATTGATTCAGGAAATAAATGAGGAGAAGAAGGAAAAGAAGTTCCCTGAGATTGGAAAGTTGAATGAACAATTCCATATCTTTGGTAGGTGAGATTCTGCAAACTCTGGGAAGAGGAAGATAGCACTTGGAGTAGCGCTTGATGGATTCACCCTGATTTCTTTGCCAGTAGAGCCGTGCACCTTGAGAAGACCATATAGAAACATAGACTTCCTCTTTTGTAATTATCATGAAAATTTCAAGAACAAATTTCTTTGTAATCATTATATTGGAGACAAGAAACTCTTTCTAATCATTAGACCCCTATCACCTAGACCCTTATTCTCTTGCGTGACCTTGGAAGTGCAGGACCCTGTGACTGGTAGTGAATTCCTCACCATCTTGATGATCAAAGATTTGGAATCTATAAAAATGATTTACAATGATAGTGTGATATTTCTTGCATTGTAGTTTAGTAGAGTAAAATTCAAACCCTTCACAAATGTGAGAAGACAATTATTTAAGGTAAAATAATATACAGTTGTATACTGCATAACAACATTTCGGTCAATGATGGGTCACATATACCACAGGGGTCCCATAAGATTATGATAAAGCTGAAAATTTCCTATTGCCTAGGGATGTCATAGGGCAATGCATGGCACACGTGTTTGTGGTAATGCTAGTGTTAAACAAACCTATTGTGCTGCCAGTCATATAAAAGTATAGCACATACAATTAAGTACAATATATAATATTTGATAATAAACAACGTTACTAGTTTATGTATTTACTATACAATTCTTTTTACAATTCATTATTTTAGAGTGTACTCTTACTTATTTAAAAAAGTTTGCTGTTTAACAATATGCTATGTTACACAGGCAGCAGCCTCATATACCTCGTGTTTGCCATGTCTCTTGATTGCATCATTTTCTCTTGTGCTTTATTTAATCTTGTGTTATTCTGTACAGTAACATGTTGTACAGGCTTATAGCCTAGGCTATACCATACGACCTAAGTGTGTAATAGGCTATATCATCTAGGTTTCTGTGAATGCACTTTATGATGTTCACACAATGATGAAATTGCCAAAAACACATTTCTCAGACAGTATGTCCATCATTAAGCAGTGCATGACTGTAAAAAAAAAAAAAAAAAAGGTTTTGAAGACTTGATTCCAAATCACTCTGTACTTTAATTATTATAGTAATTATGAGAAATAAGAATATAGTGGGTTAGTATAAATTAGGGTTGGGGGGCAGGGCAAAGAACTGTTTCCAGAGAGGTAAGGTAGTTCGTGTCCTTAACTGGCAATCCACCACTGTTTCATAATCACTGTTCCTAGAAACCTTTTAATCCTCTGTCCTGAGTCCTTCACGTGGAGGTGGAGATAAACCCCAGCTCTTCACAGTGCCGTTATTACACTCCTTCACAAACCATAGTTGCACCTTCCCCTTTTGTTCACCCAGGTAAATGATCCCAGTCCTATTAATGTTATGTCCCAATCATTAAGTTCAAGGGTTTTGCTCTTTGCACTCTTTAAAAGAACTTCTCTTTACACATCTCATCAGCCATTTGCAATCATTAAAGGCAGTGTGGCATAATGACAAGAACTAGGGAATGATTTTGAAGCTGAAGCTATAAGGGATCTTCAGAGGCAGCAAGAGCTGATTCACATCCAGGCTCTGCCTCTCCCCAGTTCCGTGACCTTGGGCTAGTCCTTTATACTCTCCATGCCTCCGTGTCCACATTTCAATTAATCATGTTTTGTTGTTGTTGTTTTTTTCTGTATCTTATTATATTTTGACATCCGAGGGGGCCTCAAAGACCTGGAGAAAGACTGCTTCCCCCAGGACTAGTTAATTCTTAAGAATAGTAAACAAATTACTTGAGAGAATGCATTTCATATGCAAACCAACCAATACTAAGTTTATACCCCCAACCACCATCTTTACCTAACTCTCACATACCCAGCCAATATTTATCTACCTAATGCATCCATGGCCAGGTACCAGACAACTAGAGACCACCTCAGTAGCCAGGAGCCCACTGAAATTATTCAAACGTGCCAACCCTAAACTGTTTACTCTGCCATGCTTGCCTTTCCTGCGTTAGCCTCAGTAAAGGCTTTCCTCTTGCTGCTGCTTCTGCTTCGTGACCAAATCTGGTGCTTTCCCTGTGGCCTTGTGTGGCATGGCATGCCCTCTTCTCTTAGAAAAGGAAAGTAATAAATTCTTTCAATGGCATTGACCTCTCTGTGTCATCACACGGTCACATCCATACATTAAAATCTCGTGGGTACATATGAGACATCAAAAAATTAATAGTAATAATAGATTGTCACAAGGATTAAAAGACCCAACGATGTGCACATGCATAAAAAATCTTATGAACATCGCTCCAAGCACCATAAGTACTTAATTGATGCTGCTTATTATTTTTAAAAAATGTTAACATTTTTAGATACAATGATAGTATGTCAACAACAAAGGAATGCCTTTAACTAACCTTAACTTTAAAAAAAAAAAAAAGAAAAGAACTCTATTTATACATAGTATTGTTTTAGAAAATGCCAATAATAACTATCACATTGTAATCTGAAAAAAAAATGTTACTGTCAGGCCAATTTATTGATTTAATGATATCAATAAATAACTTCTTAAAATGACTGGATGATTTATGTCAATTTAAGGATGTCATTCCTCTCTTCTGCAATGTTGTTCCAACTAGACAACTTCCCTAGGAGATTCCCAGCTGCTGATAATTCACAATCTGCCTTCCCTGGGAAGAAAAGGAGCACAGGGCAAGCGTGCCCATGGTGGGAATGACTGTTGCATCCCTCTTTTGTTTTTGAGAAGCTCGGCCACATTTTTGAATAATTTCCAAATCAGAACCACATTTTCTGCCTGTGTTCTCATGTTCAGCATGAACACAAAATCTGGCCTAGGGCATTACACTTAAAGGCGACTCTTGACTGTGTTCTCTGTCCACCCTGGTCCTTCCCCTCACCTGAAACCATCCTAAACTCTTCAATGTAAGACACAAGCAAATCATGGAGTTGTAAAAGGATTTACAGATAAGGGAAGCGTTTTTTGTTAAGATAGTTAACAGTGACCTAAAACTTTTCTTGTTAAACACAGATGCTCATTTCTGTGCCATACAGATGCAGTAGAAAAAAAGGAGTATATGAAAACAAAAAGGTGGCACAGATTCTGGAGAATTTTAGCATGCATCATAGTCACCTGGAGGGCTTGTTATTATGCTTCTGAGATGATTATTTGACATACTTTCCCCTACTCCTCCCATCCTCCCACTGGATATTATACATATATAGTATGAAAGGTGGAGAGAAGAAGGCAGACTGACTAGGATCTTGCGACCCAAAAAAGGACACAGTAGTGAGTTCTCTAAGGGTTTTTTTCCCCCCTCATATAACCCAGACTTCTAGTGAAAGAAACTAGCAACCAGGAAATGCCTATGTCTCAGAGGGAAAAAAAAAAAAAAGGCCTCAACAAAAGGACTCAGAAAGGAGAAGCCTGAAAAGACAGAAACTTGTAGAAAATAACAGCTTCATTCCAGCAAAAACACCACAGAAAAAAACTATGGCCACACCCCAGCCAGCAAAGGCTGAGTGGGGAGCTTGGACATTCATCCTAGGGAGGCTGTAGTGAAACGCTCAATTCCCCTGCTGGGTGGGTGATATTAAAGAAAGTCAGTCAAGGGTCCAGGACTTCCTTCCCCTCCAGCCAGTAATGAGCTCCTACCCTATGTAAGTTGAGACCATGTGGGGATCCTGGACTTTAGCACCCAGCAGGAATGAAGTGCCTTTCTCTTCCCTCACTGAGGTGTTATCATAGCAGGCCCCATGGACAATTAAGGCTTTCACTCATTACCCAGCAGTAATGAGATCATCTTCACCATAGTGTCAGTGGAGCTCAAATTCCCACCCCTAACTAGAACTAAGGAGCTCTCCTCCTGAGTGTCAAGGGAGACTAAGAAAGGAACCTGGACTTCTATTCCAACCTGACACTAATAAAGTTATACACCACCCCTACAAAAGCCTCAGCAAAGAAATAGAAAGTCTCAGCAAAATAATCGATGGCATAAAGGAGAACTAAGTGGAAATTTTAGAATTGGAAAATACAATAACTGAAATTAAAAAGTTCAGTGAATAAGATAACACTATAATGGAGAAGACAGAGGAAAGAATCAGTGAATTGGAATACAAGGTGATAGAAATTACCCAATATGAACAAAGAAGCTTAAAAACCAGAAAGAGAGAGAGAGAAAAGAAAGAAAAGAGGGAGGGAGGGAGGAAGGGAGGGAGAGAAGCGGGGAAGAAGGGAAGGAGGGAGGGATGAAGGGAGAAAAGAAGAAAGAAAGGAAGGAAGAAAAGAAACACAGACTCAAGAACCATGGAACTATACAAAATCTAACTTTTGTGTCATTGGAGTCTCAGAAGAAAGGAGAAACAAGAAGGAGCTTAAAAAAAAAAAAACTCAAAAAAATAATAGCTGAAAGCTTCCCAAACTCGGCAAGAATTCCAAACAAGATAAACCCCAAAGAAATCTAAGCTGAGACATCATAATTAAACTTCTGAAAACAAGTCAAAGAAAATACCTTGATAGCAGATAGGGAAATACAACATCTTACCTATGAAAGCAAAACAGTTCGAATAACTGTAAATTTCTCATCAAAAACCGTGGAAGGCAAGAAGAAAGAGCACAATTTTGTCAGGTAAGAGAGAGAGAGAGAGAGAGAGAAATATCAACTCAGAATCTTATACCTAGAGAAAATATCCTTCAGAAAATAAGAGGAAGTGAAAACATTCTCAGATGTTGCAAAACTAGGAGAATTTGTTTTGAGCAGACCTACAAAAAAATGGCTAAAGGAAGATCTATCTCTAAAAGAGAAAGAAACTAATAAAAGAAGAAACGTTGAAACATGAGGAAGGGAGAAAGAACAAGCAAAATCATAAACACAATGGGCTTTTCTCCTCATCTCAAAATTTTATAAATTATGTTTGATGGTTGAAGCAAAAATTATAACACCCTTTATGTTATATGTGTGGTTCTAAATGTATGTAGAAAAAATACTTAAGACAATTATATTATAAATAAAGAAGGTAAAAGGACATAAAGGAAGGTAAGTTTTCTATACTTAAATTGTTAAAATGATGCCAATAGACTTCAGTAAATTATGTATATGTAAGAAGAATACAAAATGATACAGTCACTCTGGAAAATAGTTTGGAAATTCCTTTAAAAATTTAATATGCAACCGCCATACGAGACAGCAACTGTACCTCTGGGTACTTATCTCAGAGAAATGAAGATTTATGTTTATACAAAAACTTGTCCATGAATGTTTATATTAACATTATCTGTAACAGTCAAAAAAGAAAACCCAAATGTCCTTAACTGGTGAATGGTTAAATAAACTGTGATCTATCCATACCATAACTCATACTCAACAATAAAAAGGAATGAACTATTGATTCAACAATCTGGATGAATTTCCAGAGAATTATGTTGAGTGAAAAAAACCAACCGCAAAAGGTTACATTCTGTATGTTTCCCTTTACGTAACATTCTTGAAATGACGAATTATAGAATTGAGAACAGATTAGTGGTTGCCAGGAGTTAAGAAGGGGATGAAGGCAGAAAGGAAGTGTGTATGGGTATAAAGGGCAACATGAGGGATCCTTGTGGGGATAGAAATGTTCTGTATCAATGTCAATATCCTGATTGTGATATTGTATTATAGTTTTGCAAGATGTTACCACCAGAGAAAACTGACTAAAGGCTGCAGGGAATCTCTCTGTATTGTTTTCTATAAGTGCATGTGAAGCTACAATTATCTCCAAATAAAAAGTTTAAAAACTAGACTCCACTGACAGAGCTTTGATTCAGTAAATCTAAGGTAGTGTCTGGCAATCTGCACATGATTCCAATACTGCTGATTGGAATCGCCATACTTTGAGAACCACTATCCTAGAGAAAAAGAAACTTTTGTTTCTAGAGAAAAGCCCACAGAAGGCATTCTATCCAGAAACTCTTTCCTCCCATCTCAAACCAAAATATCAGTATAAATAACCCCTTCTAGAGTGCTAAGTACAGGAGCAAGATAAAGAAGAGAGACTGGAAAGAAACCAGTCTTAAGGCCTGTTCCAATCTTAAGATCAATGTGGAAAGACCAGTGTGCTGCCATAGTGGCCAGGAAGACCAGAAATTGGTGGCCAGAGAAGTCACTGACACTGTAGTCATGGGCATTGCTCTTTAACATAGTGGACCTTAATGCTGGCTTGGAACCAGAAACATTTGTGGTAGAAATACAGCTTTCTGGATATCCCTGCACAACCAATGGAATCTCTACCTTCACCATGCTTCCCAGGAGAGGTGTGCATGGTCAAGTTGGAGAAACCTTGGGCTGGAGACTTGTGATGTAGATAAAGAATAAGCACGGAAGGAGTAGAGGACAAGCCACCAATGTGGACTGGGTGTCGAGCACTGGGGGCTCTAGGTGAGACACAGGACCTTCTTTGCCATCCAAACAGAAAGGCTTCTCCTTCAGCAATTTTATTAGCTGCCTTTCATGGAGCACTGCTCTGTATGAGGCAACACACCAGGAACATGCAAACTTTCTCTAATTTTATCCTCACAATATTCCTGCAAAATAGCTGTTGTTATCCTCATTTTATATATGAACAGCCTAAGGTCCAGAGACATTAACTGCTCGGTGTTATATATCTGATAAGTAATCGAGCAGGGCTTCCATCTGGACAAACTCAACTTGAAAACTCAGTTTACATCATAGTACCACTTGGATTCTCTACTACAGTATAGATGAATGGAAATGGTAGGAGCAGAAAGTGGGGAGAAGGTGAAGGATAATAGCAGCAAAATAGCAAACACAACAGCCAAATAGTATGAGGGAGTAGATAATAGAGTGTGTGGGGAAGGGACACAGACTAAAGAGTAAGGGCCGGTGACAAGAGGGAGCTAAGCAAGGCGGAAGAGTGGGGCCGAGGTAGGAAGAGACAGGGTGTCATGGAATGATGTAACACCACTAATACTATGAAATTGGTTTATTTTACATTGAAATGGAAATTTCTATTTACAAAATAAAATAATACAATATAAAAATATATTTAGAAGGCCTCATATACCTTAATGAAAGCATAATGTACAACAATGCTTCAAAGAAGCAAATATCTTTGGCTTTGCTCATTTCCAGTTTAAACATTTGTTTTCCTAGAACATATGTCCTATAAATAATCTAACACCCAATATAAAATCTAGCAGGAAATATAACCCATTAAATATCTTCCATTGTGCTTTCTTTATCTGTCATATGTTTTAATGTGATCTTATTAACTGTGATAATTGCTCCGTTACTGCTAATGATAATATGATACTGTTAAAAATCAACTTCCAAGGTAATTGTTTTTATGCTTTCCACCTCCCTCAGTACTTGCACTCAAACTGTGTGCATGATGCTTGAGTTAAATTAGGCTTGTGTTTCTTATACTTGAGTCGATTTGGTCTCCTCTCTCTATGGTAAATCCAGAGCTATGCTCATTTCTTCTTCTAAATTTCTACTATTTTACTTAACCCCAAGAACATAATACCCTTCTCTCCAACTGGAGGGATAAAATGTCAGAATAGACATGTAGTTATATTGGTTGGTTATACTGTCTGCTTATAATAATTGATAACTAGCAATAGTCTAGTAGTAGTAGCAGCAGTGGTCATAACTGGTAGTAAACAGTAGTAGCGATATCCAATGAGGAGCTCTAAAAGAAATGAGCAATAATATCTGCTGTTTTGGTTAAAACAAGTTATCTGACTTTCAGGGGTTTCTTTTGCATTGTTCAGAGGAGAAAATGCTAATGTCTGGCCCATCCAAAGAGATATCTCAGGTTATTATTTGCTGACTCCAACCCCTAGAGTTCCCAGTTTACTTTCCTTACTCTGGGTCCATGTTTACTGAACAGCCTCTTGGTGGTGGTTCGTCTTCCCATGTGGATTTGCCATCCAAGCAGAGAATGCCCTCATTACCCAGTATAAACATCTCAGGCTTTTCATGTTTCTCTTATAATTCTAGTTTACAAAGAAAGAAAGAATAATGAAAAGAAAGAAAGAAAGAAAGAAAAGAAAGAAAGAAAGAAAGAGAGAGAGAGAAAGAGAGAGAGAGAGAGGGAGGGAAGGAGAGAGGGAGGGAGGGAGGGAGAAAGGAAGGAATGAGAAAGAAAGGAAGAAAGAAAGGAGAATAAAAGGAAGGAAGAAATGAAACAACACTTTCTGGAAATTCTTACGAGATTTTTTTTCCTATTTCTTCTTTTGTTCACTGGATTCTCCGTTGTCAGGGGAAAGTTTTCTACACAGCAAAAGAAACAATTAACAAAATGAAAAGATGACCTATGGAATGGAAGAGAACATTTGCAATCCCTATATCTAAAAAAAGGTTAACATCCAAAATATAAGGAACTTATCCAACTCAATAGCAAAAACAAACAAAAAATATTAAAAATGGGCAAAGGACTTAGACATTTCTTCACAGAAGACATACCAATAGCCAACAGGTATATGAAAATATGCTCAGCATCACCAGTTAATAAGGAAATGCAAATCAAAACTGCAATGACATATTACCTTACACCTCTTAGGATGACTTATAAAAAATTTCCAAAAAAAAAAGATAACGAATAATGACAAGAGAAATTGTAACCCTTGTACACTGTTGGCGGGGATGTAAATGAAAAACAGCTGCTATAGAAAACATGGAAGTTCCTTGAAAAATTAAAAATTAAAAATTGTGGGTTTTTTTAGTCCTGCTTAAAACTAGGCTTCCCTTTCTAGCTTATATATCTGGAAATTTAAAGAAGAGAAAAATAGAACCACTTTGTCTTTTTTTCCGATTACCACTCAGGTCTCAGTTGTCTATGAAATCAGTCCATTGTTGCTAAGGTCTTAAAAGTCTATAGAAATACCAGGAAAGTCTCTAAAGCTTATTAGTGTGTTTATATTAATTCTCAGGCAGCCTTAACATGTGGCAGACTATAAAATTTAACTCTTGTCTACTCTGTCCGTTCTTTACAATAACATTAGATAAAGGAGTCACCATGGATGGGAAATTTGACTCTTCAACCAAGTATGTTTGGGGAGACATGATATTTCAGGTAAAAATATGAAACTAGTATTTGGATTATCAAACAGCCTTGCTATTTGTAGATCAGTCTCTGAGATAAATACCAAAACAAATAGATAAATCCTACAGGGTAAACTTACTATGAGATTCCAATTCTGTCTCTTGAAAATCTTGGTGGCATCCTGCTTAGTCTTATGGAGGAGTAGCTTCAAAATAAGTATTTTTAATAATAATACTGCAAAGGAAACTATCCGGAATAATGGAGAAAAAGACATAAAGACAATGCTGGCATCCTTGAACTAATGCATTAGGGCATATCTATTTTGGGTCATTAATGTGGTGAGATTGTTTTAGGCATTTTGAATAGGACAGCACATAAATACTACTACCACAAGTTTTCATTTATTGATCACTGATATCCTACACAGAACAAAATATCACATATGCACAATTTCTCAAAAAATCCATGAGATAGGTATAGTCATGACTATTTACAGGAAAAGAAATTGAGATTCCAAGAGTCGAAATGAATTGCTCAAGGTCACACTTATAAAAGGCCAATCTGAGATTTGAACTCAGGCTGTCCGCTTGGTAAACTTCCATCTAAAGGAAAAGATGTCATAAATTTCAGTAATAAAATACATTATCTTTACCTTGAAGATAACCTAATCAAACTACTTTTATCATTAAGATGACCAAAAATATTAGATAATTCGTGCTATATTTTTATTATCAATCTGTTGACTTAGCCAAAAAAAAAAAGTAATACTTAGAATTTCAAGTCTGAGATTCTGACAATTTCAAGAACAGTCACACATGTAAGGAAAAGTGGCTCAATGGAGCTAAAAGTCACAGAGGAAATTTTGATCTAAACAATTTCACTTGAAAAAGAGAAAGGACCTTTTTGAAAGAAAAGTCTAAGATTAGAAAATAAGACATGTTCTTAAAGTAAGCTTGCTGCCTTACCTTTAAAACAATATAAAGAGAGGGAACTGTTTTGAAACTCTTCTGATAAAAATACAAATCATTTCTTTAATAGGAAATTAGAAAATTTGATTTCTTTTAAGCCTCTTGATTCATTTTGTCCATGTCTCACCATCGAAACTGTAAGGATCTATTTTGGAGGGTAGGAAACTCCAGTTTGCCGCCTGTTTCTTTAAATAAAGTTATTGGAAAATAGCCGTACCCGTTCATTTACGTATTGTCTATGGCTGCTTTTGCATTAAAAAAGTAATTGCAATAGAGACCATATGACCCACAAAGCACAAAATAGTTACTATCTGGCAATTTACGGAAAAAAGTTTGCCAACCTGTAACCTGCGTAGTCTGGTTCCTTTCTAGCTCTCCGAAAGTTCTGCCTCCATGTTTGTTTCTCCATTCTCCACTTTCCTGGCATTTTATTTTAGAGGGTTAGTTAAGAGTAAGGGTGCAGAGTTCAGATCCAGACTGCTGAGGTTCAAATTCCATTTTCTCTACAACCTTGGCAAATCTGCGGAACTCCTATGTGCTTAAATTCTGTCCTCTGCGGCTACTGCTCCCATTTCTGCTCTACTATTGCTATTTTTGGCCACTCTCCACCTTCATCTCTCTTATACTAAAATAGGAATCTCGGGGACTAGCAGTCGCTGTACTTCCTGCCAGGATGGAACTCCTAATGGGGCTCGCCAGCTGTCCTTCCACACAAAACCAGAAACTGTGGCCTCCCGTTAAGCTTTCTTCCATTTTCAGCCCTTTATAGACGTGTCTCCTAGGAGTGAAAGTTACTTATGGATAATAAATCCAAGCTCCGTGGGGGAAGGAAATCAGTCTGTCTCCTCTCCCCGCCCCCAGCAGTTTCCGGGACTCCCACAGTACATGTATCGCTAGCTTCCCCTTATCATGACGCCTACTGTCATCTAGAAGTCTGCCGCTTTGACTGTCCGCATACCATTTTCACAATCATCGCTAGATGAGGATAATGAGGCTGTTTGTGTCCCATGGGAAATACCATATAACGAATGGACTCTAAGCTAGGAGGGAGGTGCCTGGACTTTAGTTCTGTCTCTACTCAAAATTGTGTCCTGACCTTAAGCTACCCCTTTAACCTGTCTGTATGTTCCTCTTCTAACATCTAAAATCAGGCACACTAGATAATCACCAAGTTCTCTTATAGCTGTAGGATTTTTATGATGCTATGTAACCCCAAAATGACTATAAAGGACACGTCTTAAAACTTGCCCAAATGATGTCTATTCAAACAGAATTCGGCCTGAGTTAAGATCATCAGCTGTCAGGCTGCCGAAGCAATGATCTTTGTCTTAAAAAAGGGTTTAATAGGTCATCCTCTCTGGGAGTCTTTTATATCAAACAGGTTCAAAAATTGTAGAAAAGAAAAAAAATAATTTGCGTAATCCTTTTAGATTTAGAGCAACTGTTTCTTGCAATGAAAAAGAAACGACTTACTTTTCTTAGCAATAATTTCTACACCCCAAGCTATATTTTAACATAAGCCTATAGGCTCCTGGCAGAGGAAATATATATGACAGAATATTGGAGGAGTTTAAATGTCAGATTTATTCAATGTTTTCAAAGCAATAGCTTCAATAACTAAACAATGGACTAAATTTGGGGGCAATGATTAAAGGAGAAACTATTTGTATGCAGAAAGGGGAAACTATAAATTATTCGATAAATGCAAATAATATGAAAGCGTGTTTGAATTTCAATAGTATAAAAGTAAAAATTTCAAACTATTTCTGATACATTATGAAAGGTCTTTATTTTTAATCCCACTTCAAGAGAAAGAATTAAAAGTATTGAATTTTGGTTTGTGAGAGATATTCCTCAAATTCCATTCCTGAATAAAGAATGAATATACTAAGCACAGGTATTCAGGCTTAAGTGTTGTAAAGAATTCTTTGAGAATATGTTTATAGGTCATATTGATCAGTGACATATTGAAAACTATATTTTTCAGATGCTAGTTCAAGAGTTTTATCACTCCTGTTTCAATCTATTTAAAATGGAGATATCAAATTTAAAAACTTGTGTTATTTTTGCAATTTATGGAGTCCATTAAATTAGTCTTTACAAATGGATTTACAATGCTTTTTTTCAAAAGGGAATATAGAGAGAGATTCTTTAATTTCAAGTGTCCATAGGGGGATGATTTTGCAGAGAAGTGGCGACAAATACCAGAAAGTGTTTGTTTATATCTTTATCTGAGGAAAAGACCTAAGTTTAAGCAGTGTGCCTGTCACACAAGAGGCCTCTAATGGTCATGACAGTGCCCATGAAGGATGACCTACTCAAGAGCCAGAGGCTAGCTTCTACTGGCTCCAGACTATTGGGCTTTGTAGCACACTCTCAAAGCTAAAATTCCTGGAAACACATTCAGAAAGGTTAAAAAAAAAAGTTAAGACAACATTAAAAAATCCATCAACAATGACAAACTAATTATCACATCACCTATGAAAGCATCCATGAGTTACTCCATTACTGACTTAGTAGGTTTTGTAGAAGGTCCTGAGTAAGTAGAATTGTCTCTTGCCTTGGCCTCACTCTTACATACTTGAGAGGCTGAGTTCTCTTGCATGTTCCAATAAACAAGTCCTCTAGCTGTGGCCCTGGCTTGCCCACATGCCCTACTTGCAACCCTACTTATATATATTGTCCTCCACAGCTGGATACAAAGGCTTCTCAATCCCACGGTCATCCAGCAGCGTCACTGTGGCAATATGTATACCTACTTGGAGCCAAAGTAAATTTTACACCTTGATCAAAATTAATTGGTAAAAAGACTTCACAGTTAGCCAAAGTGCCTGGGAATTCTGATAGGTAATGACTAAGTGATTAAAACAAGAAAAACTCTATTAATTAAATAGTTTTAAAGGTTGAACAATTGAAGATTCTAAGGTGCCTGATTTTTTATATCAGGATTTTTAACTAAGGTATACATAAATATACATTGACCCATACTGCCCTTTCCAGACCCATTCAAATTTAAGCCATAATTTTAAGGATAGTGCTAAAAAGTTTAGATTGTTTATGGTTTCTACAGAATTGATTTAGCTACTCTGTGTTGCAGTAATTTTCCCTCTCCGAGTATTTACAGAAGTTTTATATTCATCTTTGGCAATGCTGCATCATGTTTTCTTTCAGCTTACTAAGTGACCTGGATGTCACAATTAGCTGGAAACATTTGCCCTCCATGTGCATCAGGGTTCATGAGGCAGAGAATAGCAAGGAGGGTTATTAATGAATTGGATCGATTATATGATATGATATTTTAGTGCTCATTTGTATCAGTCTAGTAGAAGCTTACATGTCACCCAAAAGTAGCCCCAGTTAGGCTGTCAACACTGTGGCCCAATATCACAGTGATTGTAAGTTATTCCTAGAAGAGCATATGCCTGCCAACCACATAACAGGGATTTACAGTTTTGACCTTCTTTCATGTAGTCCTTGCAGCCAGAACCTGGCACAGAAGACAGTACTTCCAGCTGGTACTTTAGGTACATTGGGCCACCAGAGGTAATGAACGCACTTGACATTTACAGTTGGGTCTAAATTCACCACTGTAGCAAATAACAGGAGTTGGATTAATGAATGACCAGCATGCAGAGCTACAGACCATCTCAATGGAGACATCCCTAGAGTGTTGAGGCTTACAAAAAGAAATAAACACATTCAGAAGCCAAGAATGGTTTATGGATTATGTGTGCTAACCATGTGCAACCCTCAGCAGGGAAAACACAGCCAGGTATTTGAGGCAGAATTGGAGTGTGACCATGCATGTCAGGGAAAGGGATTTTTATCTCTAATAGGCACAGCCAGTTTAATATGAAACTTGCATCTGCAGTTAGCACCAAACTCAAAGATTTTCATAGTTAAATATGGAGCCAAATACTTCTTTATTTGACTAGCCGTTGAATAAGCATGGCAGAATTGTGAAGTATTTTCTGACTATGGAGGGAATTAAGCCTTTCTTATCACTCTCAAAAAAAAAAAAATAAGAGAAAATGTTTCTTTATTCTTTTTTTATTACTATAAAAGAGATACATTTATGTTTAAAAATTAAAAATGAAAAAAAAGGAAATAAAAAAAGAAGGATATAAAAATTGCCTACCATCCTCATAATCTCAGATAAACCCTGTCAGTAGTTTGATTAATTAATGTTCTTCTGGTCGATTTTCAATATATGTGTATATGATCAATTTAAAATATACATAATATGAAGTATAAAGTATAAAAATATGCAACTTGCTTTTACTTTTCTCCAGCAAAAGATCATTTTTCCATGACATTATTTTTCCACTGCTGCATTTTTAATGGCACACAATATTCCAGTATAACATTATTGTAATATACTTAAGCAATCTCATACTGCTAGACACTTATGTTATGTCCACCTGCTTTTTTTACTACAAGCAATGCTGTAATGAACATTAAGAAGAGACATATCTCTTGAACTTGGTTCCACTTTTAATATGTTCAAACATCATTTCTGCCATTCTCTCCAGATTAAATTAACCAGGCACCCACCTACTCACCAAGCATCTAGTTTTCCTCTTTCTCTGGAATTTTATTAGTGTCTCAATATGGAAATGACAGGAAGTAGTCAAAGAGCTGTCATGTAGAAGAGGATTTATAATAGTTCTATATTTTCCCTAAGGACAGAATCAGAATCAATAGTGAGAAGTTACACAGGAGCAGATGTCCACTCGACATGTGAACTTTGAAGCAATGAAATAAGCTGAACTGGAGAGTGATGAGTTCAGGTCCCTGGTACTCAAGTAGGGGCTAGAAAAATGTCTATGGATGGCCTTTAGAAAGAATTCTGATTCTGGATGAGAAACAGATTAGATTAAACATTTTAAAGCTTTTTGTTTTCAAAATAAAAACTTTCCTGCAATTTTATGTGAATTCTTTATAAACAGCAGCACTTTATTAGCATAAGAGTGACTTAATACATTCAAATTTTGGCACTTATTGGGAAGTCAGTCCATGAGAAAATTTGAGAACTGGTGGTCCCCAGTATGTTTAAAACTTAGATATCTTACATATTTGAGGAGAGCCTTATTTTTAATAATTGACAAATACATAAAATATAGTTTGAAAATTATTCTGAATCAGTTACAGAGTCCTTGAACTATCTGTAATTTTATGGTTTTGTGGAATGAAGACAGAAAACCAGTGCACCAGACTGTCCTTAAAAACTTTTCTAGTTCTAAGACTCTCAATTTTTGCAAAATTTTGGAAGGATTATATCTGTATGTGCCAGTTTCCTAATTCAAATGGTGCTCTATTTTATGCAGTGGTGCACGTAGTAACATGAGTGTAACAATTGGAGAGTATACGTGGAGTGTTGTCAGTCAGATTGAGGCAAGGTGTGAACTTAGGATCAAGAGAAAGCTGGGGTAAGTTTGCATTGGTTCTCAAATAGAATTCAGGCCAGCAGGTGTGGCATGGGGGTCTGAGTCAGGCAGCAGTGTCCAAAAGCCTAAGACAACAAGAGTTGAAATTCAGTTTGTGTATACTGATGGCAGGGAAGGGTACCAACAAGAAAGTATGTTGTTAGATGGCAAATTTTGTACAAAGCAAGAAGTCTTTCCCTCCATCCTACCAAAGTCGTATCATACTCTCAAAGGGCATACAGACCTGAGCTCAAAATTACAGGTTAGTAAAAGTTTCTGTTTTTGATGGCATGAAGATGCAGAGACAGAGTAAAATATCTCTGGCATTAATAGTTTGGACAGGCAGCTTTATAAGCAACTAATTATGCTTAGAAAAAGTGTTGGTTGGTCTGGTAAAGTCTTTAAGGAGATTTGCTAGGTTTAAGAGCACATCGTGCCCTCTGGGGTGGGAGAGTCTAGTATGCTAATAAAAGGAATAATTTGGAGACAATTAACTTCTCTTCCACTTTGAAGCAGGGAATGAATGAATCAACCTCAAGCCATAGTGCTGTCTCCAGGGCCACACTGACTCAGTCCTTGGAGTTCTGCCTAACAAAAGCAAGACAGTTGAAAAGGGACATGTTTCTTGAGATGTTGGTAGTCTCAATATATTGGTTTATTCATCTACATCCACATAAATAAACCCCTAGAAGTCATTTCAGACTCAAAAACTGCTAATATATATATAGCCATAATATAATATATAGCTGTAGAGTTACGTAATTGTCCTTTGATTTTGAAGGGAATACGTTTATTCGTTAACTAATTATTTATTATTAGCTATTTGTAGATTGCTACTTTGCTAAGTACTGCTAGGTTCATGAGTAAATGACTTCTGTACTTAAGAAAATTATAATGTTGCTGAGAAACACACAATATATACTTTTAAGCAGTAGTCTTATTCTATGTTTTGCAGACTGTTTCCTTATAAGTTATCTCATTTGTTCCACAGTATTTAAGTAATTTCCATATGAAAGAGACCCAGAGATCACTCCCTCCACCAGGTGTACTGATGAGCAAACATGAGGCCCAGAGAGAATGTGACTTGCCTAGACAATTTCAGAACCAAAATCTTCTGGCTCAAGAGCAATGCACAAACCATATAAATTCTTCCATGCAAATAAATATGATGCCAATGCCTCTTTTTCTTTGTAATATATATTTAATTTTCAGTTTGTCCAGTTCAATTCTAAGTTTGTCAAATAGCTTGAAATATAAATATTTGAGGTTTGGTTTGATATAACTCATATGTATGAAGAACACTTTAATTTACAAAGCTGTATGTGCGTGTGTGTGTGTGTGTGTATTTAAGGGAGAATTAAAACATATGTTTCTGATTCATTTATGATTAACTCAACCTTTATTTTGCAATAATAGTTATTTGATGCTTAGACTTCGTTGTGGCTTCAGTACAGTTTCACCTAAAAGTAGAAATCATAGTTCATTAAGATTAAATTAATTCACTCCTAAAATACAGCTGTATGCCTCAAAACTAGTTTTCATAATATTTTATTAGATTCCAAACTTAATAGAAATTGCTCATTTTTACTGAAGCAAACTTATTCTCCATTTAAAATCTTTTCCAACTCCTTATGTTCCATTTAGATAAAGTGATTTTATTTTATATTTCTCAGAATCCTTTAGAATACGTATGTCGCAGTTATTATAAATGGCTTTTGTTGTCAAAAAGGAAAAAAGAAGGAGGAAAAATATCACTGGGTTTTTTTGAAAAGGTAATAACAAGACTTTTAAATGAATACCTCTTTTCACCATTCAGACCCGAATGAACTTGGCATTAAACCTGTTCTTAATTCAATCCATCTGTTCAGTGCCCACTGCTTTATTTTTAGTGCCACCATTTAAAATTGCTTGAAATACTTCACAGTGAAAATTATCAAAGATCACAAATTCCTGATGTGATAAACATGTATATATTCACCAACAAACCATCTTGTCTGATGTGATAATATTTCTCATGTCTCTCTAATACCAAATATGCCTTCTAGAAAAAAATTATGAAATTTTTACGTCAGAGAATTTTAACCACTAATCATGTCATCTATTCAGTGTAGCATTTGAGTTTAAATCACCAATTTAATGTAGCATCAAGTATATACACTGGATTTTAAAAATTACTAGCAACAAAATAGAAGATGGAGCATACTTTATCAATATAAAAAATTGTAAGAGGCAACAAAAACAAACAACAGTATATGTACTAAAATTCTGTTGATGGGGTTGTCTATAGTGTCAAGGGCTTTACTGAAACTCAGGCTTTGCCACTGTCTTCAGATCCACTCACATCCTACCGACCCCTGAAGTGAGAAGCCACAACGGCACCGCGGAGCAACACGGAGGGCACCGCGGTCAGCCTGGGACCGCGACCAGCAGCCTTGCTGGTTTGTGCCCAGGCTTTTCCCGCTGATCCCCCTCTTTCCAAAACAGCCCTGGGAGTTTCTCAAAAAGACCTGATTGTACTGCTTTGGACTGCCGTTTTAGTCTCTATATACTGCAGAACCAGAGTTTCCTGTTTCAGCAGGAATTCCTGGTATTTATTTTTGAAGCCAAAAATCAGAAGTTTCTCTAACACTTTTTATTTTACATGAGCTGTACATCAAAGGCACATGACCAGGTAGTTTTCATTTTATAAGATCCTGCAGTTTTAGCGTCTGGGATAGTATGTTTTGTGCAGATTTTTTTTAATTTTTTTCATTTCTAATAAGAATTCGAAAGTATTGGTGGGGTGGAGAGAGTAAAAATTTGTGCAGGTAAGTGCATAATCCATTGTTTTTCTAGTTTTATGTGTCATTTTTAAACATAATTATTGACATTATAAGTGGCAGTGTAGTCTAGTAGAGAAACGACATCAAGTCGTCTGAGCTGTAAGTGACCTCAGAAGGCATATAGATCAGTGGTCCCCAACCTTTTTGGCACCAAAAACCGGTGCTCCTATGAGAATCCAATGCCGGATGATCTGAGGTGGAGCTGAGGTGGTGATGCTAGCGCTGGGGAGTGGCTGCAAATACAGATGAAGCTTCGGTCGCTTGCCGACCACTCACCTGCTGCTGTGTGGCCAGGTTCCTAACAGACCACGGACCTGTACTGGTCTGCAGCCCAGGAGATGGAGACCCCAACATAGATGAATTCCTTGAACAGAGGCAGCCTCACAAGGTTAAACTATTTTCCTGAGCACCAGCAAATGAGAGAACTGGTACTCAGGTTTGGAATCCATGTCTGTTGTTCTCTCCACTCTACTCCCTGGACAGGAGTCAGAAAATGTGGTCTTAGCTTTCCAGCAACAGTATGAACTTTCTAGGCTTCGGTTTCTCTTTCTAACAGTAAAATTTGATGTGTTCTAGACAGAAAGTTGCATACTTTTAATTTATAGAAGACAAATTTATTTTGAAAAGTACAAAATGCTATATTTTATCTTTTAATCCTTTTTGAATGACCAGTGTAATTATTAAATGAAATAATGTGTGTGAAGACCTAAAAATGCCTGATATTCAGTTGATAGTAGCTCTTAATATTCTCGTTTCCTCCGAGGAAGCAGGAATATTTTCATCCATTGCCAAAATGTCTCCTATGCTATTTCCTTCAGGACTTGGGCTCACCTTGCAGCCTTCTTGTGCCCCTGACATTTTCCTCTCTCCAAACCAAAATTGCAAATCAGAAGCAGAAGAGGCTTGAAGAAAGGAAGCAACGGAGCTATGAAGGGGTGGGGGTGGGGAGATTCTGAGAAGGTATCCCTAATGGAGAGAAATCCCATGAAAAATAACAAAAAAGAAAATACTTAAAGAGAAATCTTTTAATAGTTCACTACTCACAATAATTAAAGAAGTCAAATAAATTTCTGGGGATTTCCTGATAACTTCCAATCACCCAAGGGATAGAAAAACATTAAGCATTCAATTAGCAGTGCCTAAGGACACCAAGAGAAGTACCTGCTACAACTCTGAGGGTTCTCTATGTTTAATTCGACCACGCTCCAGGACTTAAAGCAGTGAATATGCAGCTAATATCCCATCTTGCCCATCATGTATTTATAGTGTATGTTGCTGCAAGTCATCGTTTGGGACCGCCTTTTTTACTCCTGTATAAAAAGGAGTTATAGCTGTATATGTGATATATACCAATTTATCCAACTACTCTTGCCAAGCTTTCCAGCAAACTGAGCCCCAAATGAGCTTTTCTTCCAAAACTGACTATGAAATAAACACTATCATATCCTTTGGCAGGCTATTATCAGTCAACAGATGACATAAAAGGTGAGAATGGGTGACTTCTAATACCTAGGAGTCCCACTGGGTTAGAGAAATGATCCCTGGGGCAAGATCCTATCAAAGGCCAAGTTTCCATACCACAAGGGTACCATCCAGTGCTCAGGAGCAAGAACCTGCGAAACCATTCTCCAGTTTCCTCAGGAAGTGAAGGCACCCTCAAAACGAAGTCCATTTATACCTGGGAACAAGTTATTCACTCATACACAGGATCCAGCTCCAAGGTTAATTAATATACCGTCTCAAGAATCCATCAAATTGTTTCTGTGTTCAGAGGGGAAAAGGAGAAACGAGGGAACAATTCTGGCTACTATATCTGCTCTCCCTTATGGTAATGCACAGTGATTTCTCTTTCAGGACTCTGGGAATAGTTTTCATCCTCAGATAATTTGGGCTAAAGGTCTGTGTACTGGCCTCCAGGGAGTTAATCTTGAGTTTACTGTGGACTGGCAGACCAATCTGCAGCTAGCTATTCCTTTGCTTTTTCAATTTCCTCATCCACAAAATGGGGATAACTATATTTGCTCCTGCACCTCATAATGGCCTTTGTGATTAAGTAATTAATGGGTGTAAAGTTCATTGAAAGCAGAAAAAAACATACGAATGCTAAGAAGTGTTATTATAACAAATCCCAACAGCTTGTCTGGCCAGACAAAAAGGAGACATTGAATTGGATTGGTAGGATGGGTGTGACAGCATTTTGTTTGAGTCAGGTGTACCACAATTACTTCAGATTGTTTACAGCAACTTCGAAGTGTGATTTTTTCACCCCTGAAGATAAGAGGGTTTAAATTAAATGACATTCTTTTATCCTGTGACTATGGGAAAGATCTATCACTATTTTCTAATCCCAAATTTTATTTGACGCCATCCTCCATTTTATAGTCAGTGGAAATTTATTCAGCACCTGCATACTGAATATGCGTAATGAGAGAGACCAAAAACTTTTACTTTATTAAACGAACTTCTTTGTTCAATTTGTTACCGGTATGTGTCATGCCCTAAGATTAATACTAAGTTGAAAAAGACACAGCCCTGCCTTCCAGGAGGTCACATTCTAGTGGGGGAGACGAACCCATAAGTAGACAATACAAATGCAAGGGCTGAATGAGTGTAATCACCTAGATACAAAGGCCTTCCAAGCGGGAACTTCCTAAAATAAAAACCCAGTCATGCTATATACATTTAAAACACAGTATTCAGGATAAAGTGCAAGCCTTAATATGATTTTAAACAAACTTTATAATCTGACTCCTGATTAACATCCAGCACCATCTTTACCTTCTCTCTCCTCACACTCAGTAGTCAGATGATTCTTACTATTTAGTTCCAGTTCACAAATTCACTGAGTTGTCTATCACCTTCAGGCCTTAGCACTTGCTGCTCCTTTGGCAGGAAAAGCATTTCCCTCTATGTCCTCTACTTCCTCATCCCAACCCATAGCTCTTCCTTTTTGGCCCAACTACTGGCTCACTTCCAACGCTTCAGATTTCAGTAAGAGTCACATCCTTCTGGAACCTTCCCTGATGTGTCTGGTCATTCTTTTGTGACTCTTTAGTGACTTGAACTTCTCTTATCTTGGCAATTACTGCACAGTATTATAATTGCCTGTCCTTTTGTATTTTGCACTAGGCTCATGGATGGCAGCATATATCATTTATACAGCAACAGCATAGCAAGTGCACGATAAATATGTATGAGTGAATGAATGAATGAATGAATGAATGAGTGTATAGTCTAGGAGTATCCCTCAGAGTTGCTAAGTGCTTAGTTACAAGAATATTAAACCTTTTCTGTTTCATCTTGACTAAAATATGTCTAAAGCTAAGATTTATAGCTAAGATCACTTCTTTATATTGTATCTCAACAAGTATATACCTTTATGCAATAACAGGTTTCTAATGTTTATACAATACTATTATAACAAAAGTACCAACCCTGAGTGACATAAAAGCCTTTGTGTACTTTTAATTATGACTTTAAATTGAGTTTTTGTGTAATCCATTTCATTCAAAAAGAGGACAAACAGATTTATTGACATATTTGATTACAATAACCAAATCAAACAGGATGTGGTTTTTTTTTCAATTTTAATGTAGATTGTCAATTTTCATTTTCCCTGAAAATCCATTTTGACACTGATTCAAACCCATTCTATAAAAATCATATCTTACAGCATATAATTAGTACTTCATGTCACTCTACAGCAATTCTCTAGTAGTTTCATCAATCCATCAACAACATTTATTGAGCACCTGCTAGGAAAGCTCTCAGCCCTGAGATGGGAGTTATGCAGGAAGAGAGGGAAAGTATAATTAGCCTGCTTCCTGGCCTCAGGCAGTGCAAAATCTAGTTAGGGAGTTAACTGACATCATGTACAAACTGATTTAACAAGTCAAAATAATTATGTAGCAGGTACAAATCTCTAACCATAAACTTAGGAAATTGTGAGATGCATTTCTCTTTATTCCCTTGCTACTTCAGGTGTGACCTGAGAACCACAGCACCAGCATCATCAAGAAGTTTGTTTAAAATGCGGATTCTCAGGACTGGTTCTGGATCGACTGAATCAGAACCTGCTTTAACAAGGCCCTAGGTCATTGGTATACACATTAAAGATTTTGAAGCATTGCTCTGGTAGAATATTTTCAAAGTAGTCCACCGGTGACCTGTAGGGGATCATCTGAGGGTAGTAGTTAAAAAGAGATGAAATACTGCCATTTGCGACAACACAGATAGACCTTGAGGTAATCATGCTACGCGAAATAAGCCAGACAGAAAAAGTTGAAAATTACATGATATCACTTATATACGGGATATAAACCTAAAAGCAACAAATGAACAGGACAAACAAACAGACTCATGGACATGGGCTATAGACAAGTGGTTTCCAGAGAGTAAGGAGTCGGGGAGGAGGGGTAGCGTAGACGGGATAAAGGAGGTCAAATATAGGGGAGTAGGAGTAGGGCGAAGTGGGTAAAGGGGATCAAATATATGGTAGCTGAAGGAAACTGGACTTTGAGTGGTAAACACACAATAGAATATACAGATGTCAAATTATAATGTACACCTAAAAATTATATAATTGTATTAACCAATGTTACCTCAATAAACTTAATTTTTTAAAAAGTGCTATATGGAGGAAAAAAAAAAAAGCAGATTCAGCCAAGATCTATAAAATCGTAATTTCTGGATATTCAACTTGGGATATGCAGTTATATAAAGCCCCCAGATAAGACACGAGCTACATAGTATTTGAAAACTTTTGTAATACCCACTAGGAATGAGGTAGGTTTAAATAATTATGGAATTGCAGCTAATTTTCAATAAATAAAATACAAATATGTATAAACATCAAATAATACATTTATATATGGAGAAAAAATCTGATATGTTTTGGATTGATCAAAAACATACAAAATGCTTAAATTTTCAAAATATTTTAGAATTACATTCTGTTGCAATTCAACTAAATTCAATAAATATTTTTTTAGCACCTGCGAATATCTTATTAGAAGTAAATATCGTATTGAATGTTTTTACATTTCGAATGTATCATTCTAAGTATATTAATTAAATATAATTCTATACTTATCATGGAGACTAAAATACAAATATTTTGGCTTTTATTATAACTAATTTTTACTACGTAATCGTATCAATCAGAATAGGCTGTTTTCCTGCAGTAACAAACAACCCAAAAATCTCAGCAGTCTAAAAACAACAAAGTTTATTTTTATTCCTGCTTTCTGTGTATTGTACTTGACAAAATGGCCCTTCATGGAATCAAAGGGCTCAGGGATTAGAGATGATAAAGTCTTCGTCTTGATACAGGCTTCCATGACCGGAGAATCAGGGTAAGGAGAATGTAGTGGACAAACATGCTGGTTCATAAAGCCTCAGCCTAGAAGTGACACGTGTCACTGCTGCTCATGTTTCACTGGCCAAAACAAGTTATATGGTTGCCCAAGCTCAACAGAATGAGGGTGTATAATCCTTTTGCATGGAAGGGCACCAAATATTTATATAGTCAATCATAGTAAGCAAATAAAACAACTGATTAAAAAATAATTAAGCCAGTGAGACTTAAGCTCCAAGTTCTGGTGTAATACTGAGGGCTATAATTTAGTGAGAAGCAGGGTTAGAAAAGGAAAAAATAACAGGGCAAATCCCCAGACAAGTAGTGGACTTGTTGTGGTATCATCTTATTTGTTCAATAAATGCCTAAGACTCAACGCAATCTCTCTGACTTACTTCTTCAAACAAGTAACCAGTGAACTAGCCCTCGCTATATTCAAATCATTATCCAAAGGAGTCATTAATTCTTTTCCATGGTCAACCATTTCTTTCCCAGAAACAAATGCTTAATTTGAAAGCATCTAGTTTGCTTACCAGAGAGGTAGAAGATAACCGCTAACTGGAGGTTCATTTTCTTCTCCTTTGCCCGTTGCATCCATTCTCTTCTCTTTATTAAAGTCCCTATTATTGAGAATGTTTTATTCCACTGATTTATGCAAGTTATGGAGGAGTGGGAAAATCCATTTCCCACAGTTCTAATTCCTTCGCCAAATAGAGAGGTTTTCTATATATCATAAACAAAAATTATAATGCATTTGCTAAGGACTGCTGTTAGAATTAGAAAGATAATGTTGAAAAATGGGTAAACTGTATTTCTTGTTTCAAGTATCTGACGGTCTCATGTTATATGAGGATTTACAAATGTAGAAAAATTATCATTTTTCAGAGCAGAGGGTCTGAATACTAAAGAAGTAGAAGACAAAGCAGAAAATGTAAAATGAATCCAAGTTGCCTAAGGACTTTAATGTCTGGCACATAATGGACAGATCTGGCCCATGAATTAAAGAAAGCCAATCTGGTCATGATGTATAGTCAACAAAGAGAAAGGACTGGGGCCACAGGGAACAGGAAGGAAGATATTGCATTAGGCTGGATAGGAAGGGCCGGCAAAAGTAGAATTTAAAAGACTTGTTGACTTATGCAGAATAAAGGAGATCAGAAGAGGAGTCAAGGACCATTGACCACCAATTTTGCTTTCTCTCTGAGAAGTCTCCACTTGTTCTGGAATTCTTCATTGATAGACAATAAACTCCAGGATTCAGGAAGTTCACCTAACATGAAACCACCATGTAAACAGGACTTTAGAGCTTTCCCCTCAGAGTTTGTCTTAACGAAGAGAATAACTATAACCAGGTTGCAAATGTCAGTCATTGCCCGGCAGTTGAAATTACAGCAGAGTAGTGAGCTCTTAGGCCCTGTTTTAGACCTTCTATGTCTCTGGGATTCTCTCTTGGATATCGTTGGCCTGTCAAAATATGTCTTACCTTAGAACCACTCCTGTTGTTACTTATTTCTAGACAGTGAAAATCTCATTCTTGTTTACATGCCATTATTCCTTTTTAATCTGTCACTATTGGACAGGGAAGCAAATTTCTATGTTTCTATGGTAACATAGATATTTTGTTTTTGAAATCCTTTATCTAAGAGATGATTAAACTTGGTTGGGTTGATGAGATCTTCTGAGACCATGAGGGCCTAATAACAAGCAATATGTGCCTATTTGATCCCCTCTGATTGGTGAAAGGCCTTGGAAAATATGAAGGGAACCCTTAGAGGTCAGTAAGAAGACATACTTGGTCTCTTGCTCCAAAACCTCCTGCTTAAGTAATATTCATAAAGCTTTTCCTGTTGATAGGTAATATGTGTCTCTAAAAGGTGAGAGATGGAGAATAACAATGATGGAGCAAATTATGTGAGAGGATAGGGGAAAGAAAATGAGGGGAGGAAAGGAGTAAGTGAGAAGAGAGGAATGTTATGCAAATAGGAAATGAGTAAATTTACTGAGAATGACGGTTGTGGAAGGGGGATTAAGACATTAGCAAAATGGCACTTTCAAATTCTGACAGTGATATGGAGGCATTTGGTAGGGCATACATAATATTCATGCAGCACTGAGGGCCAGCTGGCGTGGCAGAGGAGGGATCTTTTATGGACTTATTTATCTCCTTTCTGAGATCCTGGTGGGACACATAATTCTAGGTAAGGAACCAGCAGGGGACAAATGAGGCAAATAGTGCTTTTCAGAAATTTACGTATTGCTGCATCCAACTTCACCCAGACACCAATACATTTACTGGTGAAGCAACTATGTGAGGGTCCTGTGATGTCAAATAGTGAGTCAGTGGGTTTTTGAAGATAACTAAGTGAAGGCAAAATCCCTAAAGACACATTTAGTTGCTGGATTGTTTCTTCTCTTAATCATCCCCATTCAGGAACAGTGTAAAGAGCTTAAAAAGAGGGGAAGTTGATTAATTTATGGAAATGCTTTATGTTATTTTAAAGAAGGTGAAAGCTAGTGTCTTGTTCTAACCTTTTAGTGCTGAGTTACATAGGGTGTCATTTTACAACCCTACTAGAGGTCCCCATCTTCTTAGGTATACAGTGTATACAAGTCCCATGAAAAGAGAGGAACTAAAAGAGACACAGACTATCATAAAACTATTTTAGAAACCCCAAGGCAGGACAATAATTGCCAAAAAAAATTTTTTTCTTCTTCAGTTCTAGAATCTGTATATCTTTCAAGAGAAAACTAATCCCACAATTTATGATGCATTTATGACTCATTTACACTAAATTTATCAAAGCCACATTTTTCAGATAATTCTCAGATAACAGACAGACTACAAGACTCTTTGTTAAGCCACTTTAAAAGGTAATTCTCTGAATATAAAGAAACCAGACTTTACCCAAACTTACTAGAATTTGTTCCTGAGTTTGATTCAACTCTGAGTATCTCAGAGCTTGTAGGATTTCAGACATGAAACAACCTACTCTCCAATCTAATTATCGAGCAAAGCTTTAACTGATGAGGTATATTTCATTTATCAGACACTTATGTCATCAAAGGTTTTAACCATCTCTATATTGGGCAAGACTTGGCTACCTTCCAATATATAATGTGCCATCTGATCACTCCGGAGCCACAGGGCCAGCAATTATCCAAGTCATCTATACTGACACAATAAAAACAGATTAGCCATCTAAAACAAATGGATTTACAATTAGGTCATTAAGAAGATAGCCACCCCTCTCACCTCTTTTCTCCATCTCTGTCAGAAAGAAGACCAAATAAGTCCACGCATTTCCCATTGTTTATCCTCTGTTCGCTGAGGTATTTGGTGAGTGAAAAACCTATAAACTTTTCCCAGTGCTTTTTATCTTCTGCCATTCTCTGCCATCCTGCCGCAGGTCATTTAAATAAATGTTTGCTGCTTAAATCCACTTGTCCTGGTGGCAGTGATTAATGTACCTGTTTAGTTTAATCTTATATGCATTTTATATTACCCATTGTGGACTTTCAGATTTATTAAATAAGTGCTCCATCTTTTCACACATAGTCAGTAAGCATTTTATTTTTGTAATGTGTATGAGCATATATATCTCATTTTAAAAACTTTTTTTCTTTGAAAATATAAATATCTATAGGTTTAACTACCTATGGTTATATTTGTTTTCTAATGCTTATGTTACAATGCAAAATGAAGAGATGGCTTTGAGTTAATAATCAGCTTTATTAATTTAAAACAAAACAGCTTTTAACTCTTCTTGACAATTCATTAGAAATATTTTCTAATAACTCACCAAGAAGCAAATATCTACACTTTTCTTAACAAATATCTTTGGTTTAGGTGACTTTATAATACAATTTTTTTAGGCAGGATTTTAAACTGATTTTTATGAATTGCTTAGTTAATGTGGAAAGCCCCACTTTGATCTTAGTCAAGGATTATTCTATCCTTTTACTTGCAAAGATTTACTTAGTGCCAAGACGACTAGTTTAAATCTTGGGCCAGCTAATAAAATTTCTTAATAAAATCCTCTTACTTTGATTCATATCAAATAAATAGATCTGCAGGAAAGATGTACCAACCCAGTGCTACTTGTTGATTCCAACTTTACCACCAGGAATGCAAGGATGGTCACTAGACCTGGTGGATTAAATGACCAATATCAAGACTTCTTTTCTGTCTTCAATATATTAAAGCCAATGTTTGCTCTTTAATAATCATGCCTTCAATTTGAATACAGAGCTATTAAGAAAAACTATGAGCCAGAGAGTGTTACCCATGAATAATTATGACCAGACACACACACACACACACACACACACACAATACTGAAAGTCTAAAGTTAAACATAGGCACTTAATCAAAAGATTATGCTTTTCTATAAAGGACCAAGTGGTTTTGCAGGCCACATGGACTCTGTGGTAACTATTTAACTCTGCCATTATACTGTGAAAGCAACCATAGACAACAGAAACAAATGGGCACAATTGTGTTTCAATAAAACTTTACTTACAAAAACATTTGGTGAGTCAGGTTTGGCCTGTGAGGTATAGTTTGTCAATCTCTGAACTAGGTTATAGGATTTCCAAATCTAGGAGAGTTTTATACAACAAATTCATGCAACCCAAAGGATCAAATACCTTTTGGCCAAAATGTTTGGCTGACTTTCAAAAGAAGCTATTTAACTTGAGGGACAGTAAATTCAAATTAAAAGATCGAACTGTGAGTTAAGCCAAGTAGCAAATGTGGAATAAAACCTTACATGCTTTAATATGACTTGACATCATATTGTAAATCCCTAAAATGCTAGAAAGGTAATGATCATGAACAAGTTTATAAAAAAAAATAATAATAAACAATAAAAGTATGTCACCATAAGATTATGTCTAACTGCTGATGATGAAAAGAGATTTAGAAGAAATTTTAGATTTTGAATGTAAAGATCAAGACTTACATTTTATAAGATTTAGAAAGAAAGTAGTATATAATAGCTAAATGTAAGCTAGTTTTTCTTAATTAAAAAAAAGTAGCGTGCACTTAATAAATTATTTCTTTTTTCTCCTAAAACTATTCTTTAACCATGCCGCCATTTGTACTATAAGGGATTCTAAGAATTAAAATACAAGATTCCTTTCAGCAGAAAGTTTGTTACAGCAGAAATTTGGCAAAAGTAAAGTTAAAACTTAGGAATGTATTTCTATTTATCCAAGTACTATTTAAAGGAGAGAAACTGATTCTACCAGACAGGGGTATTTCCGTGCTTATTGTTGTAAACACAGTAATGGAAGAATGCTTTTCCAAGCTTGAATAAAATATCTCTTAAGTTAGCACTCTCTTTTATCAGATTTGGTGTTCATCAAATACCTATTGATTATTCATATAATTTTTCAGTTACTAAGATGACAGAAACAGATTATGTTCCCATGCTCTTCATTAATAACTGCTACTTATTGAAGGCTGATTATGACTCTAGCTCCATTAAGCACTTTATGTGAATTAAGTCATGACAGTTTGATGAAATGGGACTATTGTCTTCATTTTATAGCTAGAGAAGCCAAAGCTTAGTAAACTGTGCAAGGTTACAAGCTAGTAAGTGGCAGACTTTAGTTTAAATCTAAGACTGATAGACTCTGATACTCATACTATTAACCATGGTTTAGTCTTGCCACAGGAAAGAAATTACTACCCACTGGAAACTATTCTGTGTGATAAGCTCAGCTCTCTTGAACTTGGCTGATGTGAATAATTCGCTAAGCCTATAAAGTTAAGAATATATCTTTGAATTTCAGGTGTCTCAAAACCATAAATGCCAAAAAATTGACCCAATCAAATTTTCCACTAAGCCATACATCTACCAGTGGTTATATTTTATATTTCTAAAGGGTAAATAAATACAAGGCACAAGTGAACACGCATTCTAGAACCAAATTGTCTGGGCTCTTATCTCATTATCCCCACTTACAAGTTGTGTAGCCTTGAACAGATTTCTTAAGTCTGAGTTTACTCATCTATAAAATTGAGATTCTATTTGGACCTGACCCATAAAGTTAGAGATGGGATTAAATGAGATAATCAGTGTAAAGCACTTGGTACAGCACTCAGAATACAGTTAATGAACAACAAATTAGTATCTTTAAAAAAAAAAAAGCAATGACTCAAATAGTTGATTGGCAGTTTTCAAAAACAATCTTTTGAATATCTTTCTCTATTACATGGAGGCCAAAATGATTGCTTTGCTTTGAGTAATAGACCCACATCCACAATAAAGTACATATCATGGTAAAAGTTCCAATTTTTCACATGTCCCTCATTTTCCCCTTGACATGTCCAGTAAATTTTAAGTGACAACAGTAAATGCAAGGTGTCCTTTCTAAACGCCATTTCAAACATGAAACCAAAAATTAGAGATTTGATAAGCCAGCCCAGTTTCTGCCCATTTAATGAGGTAGTCAAGTTCATCCTAAGATTCACTGAAAAATTTGAAAAATTTTCCAGCAGTAGAATTATTTAAATATTTGGGAAGCTGTTCTTCAAGACTACTTGCTTTGGTCATAGAAACCAGAAGATGAATTACCCAGCTGAAGCCAGACAGTGTTTAGAAAACAGGCACTATGTTAAAGACTGACAGGAGGATGCAATCCTCTGAGACTACTATTTATATCATACCAACTCCACTTGGTCAGATCAGCTTCTTCCAAAACCAGCCACAAAGCAACTATATCATATATGCAGATGAATATTAGTGATAATGTTAATAAAATGGTTGTTAGTTAAAACTGACAGTTTTGAGATTTGGGAGCCAATCTTCCAGATAAATAAGAAATTAACTGAACAATTGCTCTAATCTGGACCATGCCTTTAACTCTGTCTGTTTCTGACATTTTTTTACGTATGTGCTTAAAAATAGCAATTAGAATATATAGGCACTACTGCAAGTGATGTGTTTTTCTTTCCTCTTCAGAACCTATAGCAGAATTCTAAGTTTTAGAGATGAAGAATTACAAAGTTACTTTGCAAATGAAGAAACTTAAAGAGATGATGGAAGAGAACCATGTGGCATTTGAAGTTGGCACATTTTTTAGGTTCAAACCATATAGCATAAAATTAATTTCAGTCCCTAAGTGGACCACAATGCAAATATTCTTACGGACAAAAGTTGCAAAATCAGATAATTGCCATGTCAAAATATAAAAATTAACAAAAACTATTTAGAACTTCTTTTTTCTCCTAAAAGTGTTTATTAGTATGTAAGTTTATTAATATTAAAAAAGATGTTTTATGTAGCATTATCATCTACCTAAATTTTTAATTTACTTCTGCTGTGTTTTAAGGTTTCCTTTTTCCCTTTTTTTTCCTTATAAGTATTCTCTGGACTATCAATAAGTAGTTGTACTACTCATTGAACTACTTGTATTACTTATAAGTAGTTCAGTACACTCAATATATCGTATGTATTAATGAAGTATTTGCAGCTTATGACACTTTCTGAGCTTCTGAAAGCACTTTTATAAATAATATTATTAATCCCTAGGCTAGAAAAATCTCATTTACCCTCCAAGGCCCAATTTAAATCCAATCTCCTCCATAGAACTGTCTTTAATCACTCCCACCTAAAAGACATCTAATCTCTTAGAGTACATATTTTCTACCCATGCACTTATTTTTTTAGCTTTTATTTTCCATGATAATCATTAATAACTTAATTACCTGATCATTTGTACATTTATTCACCTATTTGTTCATCTATTTATCCTTTAGCAAACATTTCCTAAGTACATTCTATATATCAATCATTGTGCTAAAATCTGGAGATGTTAAATTACATATATAGTAATTGCTTTATAATAAGGATATTATACATAGTATAACAAGAGAACCAGAGATCAGAAAACCTAGTTCTGTCAAGGGAAGTCAAAGAAAGCATCAAAGAAGAAAAGACATTGGGATGGGGTTTAGAGGATGCATAAGTTTGCTAGGTGAAGAAGAGCAGGTCATTCCAACCAAGACAGACTAAGAAGTCATACAATGGCTTCAAAAAGAATTTTTAAAAGTACATAGTTTTCACTAGTATTTCATCTCTTGGACCAGATTCATTACTTTTCAGTGGTCTCTTTCTCATGAGCACTGAGGCTTTCTCTGATCATACTTGGATAGAAATATAGTCACCTAAGTGCCTGTCTAGAAAGGACCCTGCAAAAGAACTAGAAGTTAATCTTCCAAATGTCAGAGTATTTAAATTCCCTGCTAAGTAAGCCACCCTGATTGGAGAGAATGCCTTTATTTGGAGGTCATAGAAAGAATGAATTGAAAAATCTAATGTTGGTTGGCACAGAATTTTAATTTCTGGTACTTTGAAGAAAACATATACAACGGATGTCAGGACTGGACACTAACTCTTTTGTGAAAGATGCATACAGTACGATATGAAAAGATGTCTTGGTCAGACTGCTCAGACTGTCCACATAGAGAGAGTTACTTGGAAAGTCCTTTGTTTCACCACTTTTAGTTAGAAAGTTTAAGTTTACTTCCTCTTTTTTGGAATGAAATATACTAAAGATTCCTAAACCTTTTGTTAACTTGTAGATGTCTTACCTTGTGTCTGTATTTTTGAATTTCAGTTACTACTAGACAGTACCAAAACTGTAAAAAGTGAAGGAGATTGGGATTAATAGTGAGTGACCTCAACAAAATAAGTTGCTTTCATGAGGAAATCAATAATAAAATCTTACTATGTATGTGTAAAAGCCAAGTGAATGAGGGGAAAATACAATTGGGAAAATTGGAATTCTGTTCATTTAATGTGGGGGTGTGGGGAGAAGGGCATTACCACCATTAAATTTCATCCTGGTTAGAATCAAAATATTATTATTTGTCACAACAATTCTTTTAAACTTTATTTGTAGCTACAATGGCTATGCACTTCTCAACTAAAAATTTGGATATATCATCTGGCAAAAGAATTTGTGATGATTGAAAAATATACTTAAAGTGTTTTTTGAAGTATTGTTTTCAAAGTCACATTTCATTAGATATTTACCTATTTTAACTCTTGACAGAAGGAATTGTGTTCTAAGAGAAGCATCTCAAGATAAAAATTTGTGCTCGAGTGATTTATTAAAGAGGTCCCAAGAAAACCGAGGAACGGAATGGGGGTGGGGGAAGTACATCAAAGGGAAAAATGGAAAGGAAAGATGCAGTCTCAAAGTGCCTTGTGGGTACTGGTTCTACAGGAGAGCTGTAGAGTGTGAGTTAGGCTTCAGAGTTGTCCTTACAAAAACAAAGGAGGTGGGCTTTATTGTCTAGTATCCACTGAATTATAGCCCCCAGAGGCGCATGAAAATTTCCAGGCACTTTTGTCATTCTGAACATGCAGAAAAAGCATCCTGTGGTAGCCTGAGGGCAGTCAAAAAAAAAAAAAAAAAGACAGTATTGGCTATTGGAAAAGAAAAATTTTTTTTTAAAAAAAAGTAGGAAAAGAAGAGAGAAAAGGAGGGAAAGAAAGGGAAAAGGAGAGAAGGAGGGAAAGGGGGAACAGGAAAAAAAGGAGAGTGGGAGAGAGGAAAAACAATTTTTAAAAGGTAAAAAAGGAAGGGTTGCAGGAGATCTAAATGCCACACTGATATAGGCTCACATGAAAAGAGAAGAATCTAGGAAAATGTCAGATGTATAACCTGACACCTATTTTAATTTTCCTTACCTACCTCCCTTGCCAATTAGGGAAACTTTACTATTAACTTTATTAGCTACAGTATCCAGGGAGGCCAAAGTACTTAGATGGAGCAGGGATGAGTGCAAGTCACCACAAGTCATTCACATTCTACCCACCATTCTCCCTTTGGATTCATCTACAACACCTTAGTGGCTGTAAGTAACAAGAAATTCTGTCCAAGTCAATTAGCATAATCTTGTCATGTGTTGTGGTTGACTCTTGCTTGTCATTTTCTTTTTCATGCTTTCTGAGCTCAAAATTTTCTAGCCCACATTAGGTGCCCCTGTCATTAGTGTGAGGTGAGCCACTATGCTTCTGTATGAAATAGGCAGGTGAGTATTTGTTTAATTTCTCATGGGAGGAAAGAACTATAAGGTAATTCACATGCTCTGCTGCTCCAAGATAACTTTAAAGTTATCTCTGCTTTCCTTGACATTGATGAAACAAGACTATACCCACAGGCGATGGCTCAAGGTCACATTTTGGATTTTTCTTCATCTTTGATTTCCTTTCATTCAATCCCTGCAAATTTATATTGGTAAAATGAGCTCACTTTGTACTAAATGACCCATCTTAATGAATACTGATGTTGTGTGACTTCTCATAGGCGTAGCTCTGTCAGACATTTACGTGACAGTCTCTAGTGGATAGAGCAGGTTAGAATATAATGGTTCCATGAATTCCTTTCTGCCTGAAGCTAAATATTTCTATCAGTTTCATTGAGATTTAAAGAATAAAATAAAAAAGGAAGTAATTCTACATTGTTATAAAGTGCCTCAAACCTTTTCTTTCTGTTATTTCCTCAAAGAATGTATCTTGATATCACAGTTTTTTAATACATGTGAAAATGTTATATTACATGTAGCAATTTCTCAATTAATTTAAAGGGTACATTGTTATAAATATCAAAGAAAGGAGACAAATAAAACTTAAAAGTAATACTATTTATAAAACTCCTAAAAAAATTATTGGGTTTAATTTTTTTTTTTTTTCAAAAAACACATACACATTGAAAAGAGAAAATAAAATCAAAATGCACTCCTATTCCCTAGCAGGAAACACCACTAAAGCTTCCTGTGCATTTAACAAGACCTTATAATATGTGCATACAAATATATGGATACATACATCTATAGGTTTTCTATTTCTAAATAAATATTGGATCATACTATACATCCTGTGCAAACTGTTATATCACTGAACAATACATCATCAACAACTTTCCATACCACTCATAAGATCTACTTTATTCCTTAAAATCTTCATAATAGTACATAATATGGAGATACTATAATAGTTTTTATTCCCTATTAATGGACATTTACATTATCTCTTAATGTTTGCTCTAACAAATAATGCCCCAAGACCTTTTCTTCCCAGAAGACCTTTTTTTACCTTTACACATACAAGTGTAGATTCCTAAAATGGAATTGTTAGACTAAAGGGTAAGCACATTTTAAATGTTAAGTGATATTGCTAAATTATTCTCTAAAGAATTGTACCTAAGGCTACTTCTCCTAATAATATGAGAGTTCCCTTCACCCCTTACCATCACAAAGTAATATTAGTTTTTAATTTTTTAATTATGATTGACACTTGTATTATATCTGTGAATTGCCTGTTCGTTCTTTTTGCGCATTTGACAAATTTGGTCATTTGTATTTTTCAGATTGATTTGTAACATGTTAAGAATATTATTTGGAGGGGTACAAATTATATCTATTTTATCTCAGTCTCTTCTTAATGTTTTGCTTATAGTATCTTTCTCTGTAAAGAACTTTTGAATTTTCAATCTTTTTTCTTTTTTGATTTTGGGTTTGAGAGTTTTATTTTTAATCTATCCTCACCCCTAAAGTTTAAAAAAAATTCTATATTTTATTCAATGAAATTATAGTTTTTAAATAATTTTGTGTAAGATGTGAAACAGATGTTTTTCTAGCCTTACTTGGGGAAAAACCAGTTACTGACTTGGCCCAAAACCATTTACTGAATAATCCATCATATTTCAATAAACTTGAAACCACTTTTATCATACAGAAAAACCTGTTCTAGAACTTATTCTTATATCACTACCACACTGTTTTAAATAGTGTACCTTGATGGCACTATTTGATAGTTTTAAGATATATCCTCTGTTATGTCTTTTTACAAATATGTTTGTCGGTACTCTTCCAATATTTACACCTCATATTTCTCTTTGGTGTTGTTTATCTTAGTCATTCAGATAGTCATTCATAATAATGTTAAATAGTAGCACTGCCAGAGAACATCTGTGCCTTTTTCTTAACTGATTGAACAGCCCCTAATAGCTCACTGTTAAGGATGAGGTTTACTGTTTGGAAAAGCCATTGTGTTTGCTCCCAGCCTTTTGGTAACAGGCCCTGTCCCTAACTATGTTTTGGGGAATGTGATCCCCTTTGAGTCAATCATAGTATCCATTCTCCTGGACACAGTGATTGGTTTAAAGATAAGCACATGATTCAAACCCAACCAATAAAAAAACTTCCCTAAAATTTTTCAACTGGTGTTTCAAGGGAAAAAAATCTCTCTAACAACTGATCAAGTAATAAACACCAGGATGTGAATCTTAAGTTGCTGGCAGCCATGTTTTATTGCATCACGCTTCATGCCATATGGCAAATCCTTAAATTAAAAAGAGAGATTGAAGCTGAGATGAGATGTTAAGAGAGAGAGCATCATAATCATTTGTTCCTTGAGCCAATCATATCATTGTACTCTATTTTCAGACAGCAGGTCATTTAGAACTTCACTTTCAAGGATCAGTTTTACCTGAATAATTAAAACTCTAGAGATTTCTCTACTTTTTTCTAGACCTTTTCCCTCAACTTTACTTCACAAATTTTGTTTCTCCTTTCCTGGAACTCTCTCTACAGTGATTTTTGTTTCATTGGTCTAGAGGACTTGCCTTATTTCTGTTGATATAGAAATACCTTTATAAAGTCCATTATCTTTCTAAACTCCAATAAAAAGATCTGTCATATGTTAGAACTCTCCGTCGGTAGCAGAAGCACAAAATTTTCATTTTGGAATGCCTCTTAAATTTCGCTGCCTCCAACTTCTCATTGCAATCCCAAAGCAGCACAGAAGTGACTAAATCTCAGGCCTGTTCATCTAACCTGGGTCTGAGTCTGGAGTGCCACCTACTGAGAACCTCCACCACCTTGGTAACCAGGCAGAGGTACTAACACTGTTACACCTACAACTCTAGGAAACCTTGGTCAAATCACTACGTTTGGTTCCATTTATCCATCAATAAAATGAGATCATAATAACTACATTAAAATTGTGATAAGAGGATGAAATTAGATTTTAAATAAGAATGCATATGTAAAGCATGTAATGTAATTGGCCACACATAGTTATCATCCGTAGTCATTATTATCATTATCTATCAAGTAAGTGGTCCTATCTGACCGTCAGAATCACCTGGGTAACTTTTAAAAATTACAGCATTCCTCTCCTACACCTCCCTGGTGTGAAGGCCTGGGTGTCCGCAGCATTAGAAAGTCCCATAGGTGATTCTGCTGGACATCTGGGTTATGTGGAAATCTTGTGCAAGTTAACAAGTTTCATCTTTCCAAAGCTCAACTTCTAGAAAAATCTTCCTTTGTTAAGCTAAAGTTAATTTGTACTCATATCTTTATTTTCGGCCCTGAGGAATAGACCAAACAATAAAATAAATTTTTCTCCTTGAAAATCTTTCAGACACATGAAAGCAGCTATTATCTCGACCTGCTATGTCTTTTCTCCTTCTAGCTAGTCCCAGTTTTTCAGCCGCTCCCACATGACATGATTTTAAATCTCAACTTTCTAGCAGTCTAAGCTTCAGCGCCCAGAACAAAATGCTGCACTCCGGATTTCTTCTGATCAGCCACAGAAGGGCCCTATTACTTCCTTAAGTAATTAGGTTTGTCCTTGAGAGGATGAGAGCAAGGTGGTGTTAACCATTATTGATTCATATGGTGCTTATTGTCAGCTAAAACTCCCCCATTATCACCAACAAAATGATCCCCTTCTCTTTCTTAGCACCATCTCATCACATCAGGTAGTTGTGCTTCCTGATCCATGAATAAGGTCTGTTATTTATCTCACTTGCATATCCTTTTGTTAGATTTAATCTGTCCTGCCCCTTAGATTTTACTTGAATCCCAAATCAATCATCAAATGCAATTGCTACAATTCTACAGATTTGTGACATCAGCATTTTAACACTATATTAGTAAAAATATTGAATATGGCAAGAATGAGAGGAGAGGAGAGCTTTTTTTGTTTTTGTCTTTGTTTTTGTTTGTTTTGAATATGTGTCAGTAGACTGAGAGGCCAACTCTGAATTAGAGTATCTGGTTCCAATTGCAGCTTCTCTACTTGTTAACAGCATGACTTTGGGGAAGTTAATCAAGTTTCCTGTGTCTCAGTGATCTCATCTGTAAAATGGGAATAATATACAATAGAGACAAAATAATAGTAGTACCTCACTTCCAGGATTTTTATGAGGAATAAATGAGTGCTTCATGTAGAGCAAGATAAGAGTTGATTAATGATTAAAGCCAGATGCATTTTGCACTACCACTCACCACTTAGGAGTCATTTGAGTATAAGCAAGCTATCTATCATCTCTGAACCAAAATTTCCCTTCTGCGAAATGAAGACTATAATCATAAAAATTTCACAGGTATATGAGATGATGGGTATAAACAACTTAACATGATAGCTGGTACATGGAGATCACTAAATTAAGTGTATTAATTTATTATTAATTATTATTATTGTTATTGTTGTTTATAATATCTTTCATTTCTTTTGATTCCATCTGCAATGTTCTTGCCATTATTTTATATTACCTAGGTTTCTCTTTTCAAAACAAAACTACTTGGCCTTCAGTGCCTAAATAAATCTTTGTTCTTTTAAAAGAAATAAAATTAAATAAAATTAAATTTTTCATGTGTATCCCTCAATGTTTTTACTTTTCCCTATAATAGACTTTTAAACATACTGCTTAGAATACCATTTAAAAGAGTTAATAAATCTTTGAAGCCTCCTCTTTATTTTTCTAATTGTGTCTCAAGTTTCTTTTATTACATGTAGAAAATCATGCTATAACAGTGTTGCTGTTAATTCTGCAGTCTTGAATTGTCCTTGAAATAAGCTAAGTCTTCTTGTATTATTATTACAGAATTCTCAAGTTAGAAAAAAAAATCAGTGAATTTAAGAACCCTTACCACCACCTCTTCCTGATACTCTGAGAATGTATGAGTTATCACACAAAATCTCCACTCAGGTGCCAGATGCAAGTGAAAGTTTCTATATAAGGAAATAATCATTGATGTACTCAATTGCATGCTGGGAAACTCTTCCCTGGGGCTTGCCTAGCTGGTGGGGACGAGAAGAATGGTATATGCCTATGCTCCTGGCAGCCATGCATCACACCTTTCCTTGCACATCCTGACAACTGCTCATGTTCTTAAACCCATTTTCAAATGTTCTTAGGTTCTGGTTCTCCTTTCAAGAATTATTACCTTGGCTCCTCACTCAAGTTTGGTCCTCATCTTTCTGCTGCAGGGTTCTACAGACTCTACTGATTTCAGAACTCTTTCTTTTGAGCTTTTCTTGTAGATTGACCCATATGAGTCTGCAAACTTGTCCCCCATAACTCTTTACATTCTTCTTCCCATGACTCCCAGAAGAACTGACTCCAAATATATGCAATCTAGAATTCTATGAACCACTTGATTGGTTGTTATCTTGAGAACTTGATATAAATACAGATGATGAATTTCCCAGTTCATTCAGTCTTGAGTGGGGTATAGAAATCTGTATGATTAAAAGCTTCCCAGTTAATCCTGATGTACCTCTAAGTATGGAAGCTGTGTTTTTACATATCGCTGCCACATTAGTTTTTCTAAATCATGGTTCAAATCATGCCAAGTTTCTGCTCAAAATATTTTAATGTTTCTCTAATGCCTACAAAATTAAATTCAAAACCCCCAACCTGATCACCAGAATTTGGCCCCAATAATCATCTATTTTCTTTCCATTATTCCCATGTACATATCATTAACTCTAGCCAAACTCTACCTAACACATTTCACAGGCTTTCCACCTCTAGGATTTCACAAATGTCTTGCCCTCCATCTGAAACACCCTTTTCCTACCTTCATCAGCTGTTGAAAATCCTTCCCATTCATTCATTTATTTTTTTAATTTATTTTTATTTTTTTATTATTATTTTTTTTACCCTTCCCATTTTTTGAGTCAACTTAAATGCTACATCAGAGCTTTACCTAACCTTTATCCTCCTCCTTCACCTCATATAGAATCTTCATTCATTGTCAACAAGTATTTACTGAGAAGCACCCAAGTGCCTGGCAGTGAGAAAGGCACTGGTGAATGATACAGTGCCTCATAAAATAGAGGCTTCATGGAGCTTACAGTCTAGCAGATTTTTGCCTTTGAGCCTTCACAGCACTTGGTTTATACTTTTCTTATGACACTGACCTCGTATGAATTATTTGTGTACTCTTTTAAACTGTAAATTCATCTATTGTGCCCTGTAGCATCTGTCATAGGATTGTACACATGGCTGGTACTCATCAAAGTGTTATTGGGCTGAAGTGAATTCCTCCACAGGGATGAGCACAAAGTAGATGCTCGATATTGATTGACATTAGGCACTTTAACTAGTACAGATCATTCTCTGCAATAGAAAAAAGTGCTTTATGGATACCAAAGCAGAGCAGAACAGCCAAAATATTATTAAATTTCTGAGGATAAATGTATTTTCCTCAAAATGTCCTTAATAGTAGACTCTGAAGCTAGGATACTTTGAATTATCCTTCAGAGGAAAGTACTGAAATAATTACAAACCCATATATCATTTATCAGCCACGTTGGTGAACTGAGATAAGAGAATATGCACAAGGTGCCCATGTCAGCTTAATTCTCAGGAATAAAGCTGAAGAGTTTCCTTTCTTGAAAACCTCAAGCTAGGCATGTTCAAGAAGAAATAATAGTAATAAAAAAGCCTTGGAGGTATGTGACTAGCCTCTAAATTCTGCAATAAATGTGCTTTGTTGAACATTAGTGTCAGCATGTCATAATGTCAGCTCATTTGATGTGGCATAACTCCTGTAAGTCTTCTTAAAATGTCAAAATACAGGCTATAGCTCTTTTTTTTTCCTGTGGAGGAAATAGGAAATAGTAATAAATTTCTCTGCTGTATGCAGGCTACTGGACAGGTCTGTTTCCCATCTCCTAGGCTGGTTGTCAAGTGGTTATACCCCTGAGAAACATGAAATGTTGTTCTCTGGGTAACCAGTGATTGGACTCCTGTGTTTACTAAAAGGCTAAAAGGCAGAGTTCCCAGTGATAGGCAGGGAATTGAGGAAAGGGAAAACCTGGGGAAATCTCTCCACTTAAAAAAAAAAAAGCTGGAGAGTGGGGGGAGGTTCTGCCTGCACTGTGATTCTCTGCCCATCTTTGTGTTGGGCAAATACTAGATACTCAATACCTGCTGGCAGGTGAATGTTGAATGAATTCTAGCTTCTTACTGATGGAAAGTACAGAAGTTGGGTCAGATGCTGAAAGGACATCTTATAAACCTATGCTGCTTATCCATGGGGAGATCCAAGTGACAAGGCTCCAAAAGAAATCGAGAGAAACATAATTCAACATATATTACCAACTTCTCTTCTCCAATCTGTTTAAAAATATCCTATTATTTTAGCAATTGTAAGCTTCTTGAGAGCAGGATATACAACTCATATATCTTGTGTATCCTCCATAGTTCCTACACACTTCTGAGCATGATTGATGCATGCTAATCAGCTAATTAAGAGTGGGAAGAAAACAGCCAAGAGGAATCTTTAATGTCGATGCACATGGCAAACCCACAAGCCCCAAGAGAAAATATGACTTGGGCTCCCAATGGGGCCTTGAGACACAGCTGTTTCTGCTGTTTCTGTTCATGCCTGTCTGTCCAGTTTCCTCTTACTGGTTTATACCTCTACTCTTTGTCACTGCTGGGGTACTGGGACAGTGCCTGATGGAAAACAGAACTAAACACACATTAGTATTCTTTCCTTCTCTTCTCACAGTGGGCCAGCCTTTTCTTCCACCTGCCAGATCCCCTTCCTGTATAATAAGTCTTTTTTTTAGGTTGGCTCCAAAGAAGTTCCTTGAAAGCACAAGAAGCCACCTTTTGCCACTTTATTAATAACTTAGACTCTTTGGAATAGCTAAAAGGGAAAGTTTTTATTTATTCATTCATTCATTCATTCATTTATTTATCTATCTATCTATTTATCTATTTATCTATTTATTTATTTATTTATTTATTTATTTATTTATTTATTTATTTATTTATTTTTTACCCTTGCAAAGATCTTATGTCTCAGACAAAGAGAAGTCTAAAATTGAAAAGATTTGAATGATTCCCCAAGGTTGACATGCTCAAAGACATTCAAAGTTTCATAAGCCTTTCTGAGAACAGGCGTCTCTTTAAGAGTAGTCCCAAATACATTCGACTGGCATCGTTAGCAAGAATGCAAATCGTTCACTCAAGCCTGAAGGACACTCCACTTGGAACTAGTGTCCCAAGCCAAATTTTCAAAGTGGGCTATTTCCTCAACCCATGCTCAGTGCCTCAACTTTTACACTAGAGTCATACAGCAAGATAGTGAAGGAGCTCACCAGATTTGTCAGGACTTACAAGGGTAGTGTGGCTTTGTAGAAAGATTCTTGCATTAAAGGAAAGAACAGACCTTATTTTCAGACTTGATGAGTCACTTATTAACTATGTGACCAAGGACAAGTCACTTTACCTGTTTATAGCCCTTTTCTTCAAAGTGAACTTGTGTCCTACAAACTCTCATAGACCTGAAGATTTTATGAGTTAATGTACATGAAACTGCTTTGAAATGCTACCTACTTATAAGGTAGTGGCTATCCTCTGATATTCACAGAGATGAGTCAACAGTCCTGTGAATACTGAACTCTCTGTCTTCATTCACTCACTCATTCAATCAATCAACAAATATGTGTTGAATGCCTAAGTGCCAGGAAGTGTTCTAGGTATTGGAGATATAGATGTAAACAAAACAAAGCCCTTGCCCTCATGAAGCTTTACTATGCTATTAGAGACAAAAAAATAAGATAAGTGCTATGAAGCAAAATGATGCAGTGTTGGGGATAGAAACTGATTTTGGTGGGAGAATGTGATATTACATCCAGGGTCAGTAAGGCTGGCTTTTCTGATACAGTGACATTTGGGCAGACCCTTGAAGGAAATAAGGGACAAAGCCATGAGAATATCTGGAGAAACAGCATTACACAAAAAAAGATTAAGTACAAAGGTCCTGAAAAAGGAGTGTACTCAGTGCCTCAAGAAACAAGGAAAGAGGTCAGTATGGCTGGAGCCCAGTGAGCAAAGTTCAGAGTGGTCAGAGAACTAGTCTGGTGGCAAGAGACAAGGAAGTAGACAAGGTATGGACTCAATATTGTTCTGGGTATGATGAAAAGGTAGTGGGGAGCTGTGAAGAGAAGAGAAACAAGACTGCCTTTCTTTTTAGAGGGTACTCTCATACTGCAGGGTAAATCATAAAAGGGCAGGGATAGAAGTAGAGAGAACAGTTAGAAGTACTTTGCAATAATGCTGCAAGAAGTTATGATCATCTAGATTAGGGAAATGATGATGAAGGTAGTGATGCCGGATATACTTTTAAGACAGAGTCAACAGATTGCCAATATATTGAATATGAGGTATAGAGAATAAAATAATTAAGGAATGATTCCAAGTTAAAAGCAGATTTTCCTTTGGAGGATTTGGGGTGGGGAGGAGAGGAATTAAAGAGATCAAATTTAACATTATTGTTTCCTAAAAAATTATTTATTAGGCTCCTAATTTATATAGCATGATTTCTGACCTCAGTGGAATTTACAATCATTTGCGTAAGACCAAAATGGGGAGTGAGAAAAGTTAAACAAAAATATTTAACTGAAAACTAATTACAAATTTTACAGTTTTAAAGATAAGTGACTATTTTTAAATGAAAAAATTAAAACAGTAAATTATCTAATGAAATTATCTCTGCATGGTTCATTGAGGCTAAGGTTGAAATCCCCGTGCTTCTATAATTGTGCAATTTAGAAGTGATTAGCCATAGTAGCCACAACAATATAATTCAAAAGTTTGCTTTTCCTAACTCAGTTTAGTTTGATGGACCTAGGTTCAAATCATGGTTCTATCACTTATTAGCTCTGTCACCTTAGGAAAATTCCTTGTACACTCCAAACCTAGTTCTCTCTTATGTAACACCCCAATGATAATGCTAGATATCTCATGGGGTCTTCATTGAAGATGATATACATGTGATATTATATTTGATATCTAACTCTCAATTTCTAGTTGCTGCTGCTGTTATTACTTCTTCTGTAAGGCCTCTCACATGTTCCACCAGTCGGCCTCACTCATATGGGCCCTTACTGTTCAGTGTACTCTTTTCACAGAGATACCTGATTTCTGCCACAAACTATTCAATGGCAAGAATTGTTTTCATATTCTTCACATTTCCCGAGTGACTGGCACTTTGCTGAGTGCTAGAAGGAGTAAAAGATGTGTTTGCTACTTGACATGCAGCAATGTAGTATGAGGATGTTGACTAACTGGTGTGCAGTAGAGCAATGTGAGAGCATTGGCCAATCGACCAGCGGTAATGGGTTGGAATGCTACTTAAGCTGTATAAGTGAAGAAAAATGACGTGACCTCGAACTTTGCTCTTCCTCAGTTTATTAGTTTGGAAGGGCTACCATAGCAGGGTATCACAAACCGAATGGCTTAATCAACAGAAATCTATTGTCTCGGTTCTGGAGGCTAGAAGTCCAAGACCGAAAGTCAGCAGAATTAAATCTTCCTGCAAGTTATGAAGAAGAATCTGTTCTCTACCTCTCTTCCTTTCTGGTGGCTTTCTAGCAATCTTTGGCATTCCTTGCCTTGTTAAAGCATCACCCCAATCTCTGTCATCATCTTCACATGGCATTCTCTCATTGTGTATCTGTGTCTAAATTTTCCATTTTTATAAGGATACCTTCTACTTGATCAGGGGCCCTTCTTACTCCAATATGACCTCATCTTCACTAATACATCTGCAACAACACTGTTTCCAAATAAGGTCACGTTCTGAGGTGCTGAGAGTGAGGACTTCAGTGCACCATAACGCAGGAGTGCTGTGTGCCATTCTGTATGCTTTACCTGACCAGGATCTTGGCTTTCTCCCTCCTTCCTCTTCCTTAGAGTAGATAGTTCAGTTTTTCTAACTAGAATTTAACAAGCCCACACCCATGCGACAACTATGGCAGCGCTCTATATTCTTCTCACTGCTGACTTGCCACCTTACAATTCAGGCCTTGTGCTCCACAGAGGAAGTAAGTTTGCTGTCTTGGGGAACATTTCAGGCAATAAAAAACTAAACAGAACAACTTGTTTGAAGGATTGTTTGATGACCCACTCATCATTCTTACACTAGGGCTGTCTTTGCTTATGTCTCCTTACTCTCTGACCTTTCCTCTTGGCAAACTCCTTCAGACAGAGTTTCCCTTCTCCTTAAGCTCAGCCTACCCTGGCAGAGGATCCTGCATACAGGCCACGCATAGAAACCATCAGCATAGACAGCCTTGAGCAAGGTTAATGAAGAGCAGTTTTAATTCTACAGCCATCTCCACACCCCTCCTCTCCATTTATATTTTCAACATATGGTTGGCTTTCTAATGTTGCTTTAATGTTTTTTCTTCTTTTTAATTATTTAAAGATTTAATAACAAACTGCTGAGAATCAATTGCACACAAGGGACACATTTCTTTGAATCTTTGCTTTTTTTTCCTGCTTTTGCATAAGAGTTCATTTAAGCCACTGGAAACTAAAAGCATAAAGTTAAAAGAGGAAAAGAAGAGAATAACTTAAATGCACTCAGAAAAAGATATCTGTAGGTGAAATCCAACTCTCAACAATATCTGATACGTATTTCTTATCAGCAATAGGCAGTAGTGATAACCAAGGAACACAAAACAAATAACTTTAACTTCATTTTGTATCTAATAATACAAAGCCACTAGCTTACATGTCAAAAATTTTCTTCCTAAAATAAACTCCTTTTCAGATTGTTTTTGAATATTAGAGGCAAGGAAATGGAAGAATAAGTACTGCTGTGGGGATCTTGTCTTATTGACAGAAAAAGCAATTTTTAAAAATATCACTTTTAAAATTGCTTAATATTTTAGGATCTTTTTTCCTCATTACTAATTATTGTCTGGATAAGCTAATCCAGTCAGGAAGACACTCATTCATTAGCATATTCTATCTATATGTTTCGAACGACCAACTCTGTTAGACAGTGTGCCAGGTCCTAAGGATCCAAGCAGAAGCAATACCAACTCTATCTCCGCTTTCATAGCCAGCCACATCCACCCTTGGAGAACAGTTAACAAAAGGACACTTAAAATGCCTGTGCTTTTATATGGAAGGTATAGGATACTATAGCAGACCAGAGGGAAAGCATTTAACCCAGATTTGGAGGAAATGGGAAATACTTCCTGGAAGAAAAGACAACTATAATAAGACCTGAAAAACTAATAGAAGTATGGCAAGAAGATAAATAATGGACTTTATGGAGAAGCCACTACTACTTAGTCATTTTCTATCTGTGCATTTTAAAGAAGACTTAGAAATTAAGCAAGCGTTTTACAGATAACTCTGGAAATGGCTCTTCTAAAGATAAAATCTCATTGACTTTCTCTAGAAAAAGGCTCTCCCGAGTTTTCACCAAAGACTAAATCTGACATTCTATTTGCCTGAATAGCTAATATTGCTTAGAAGAGAAACCCAAGTCTGCATCTGCTAACCAAGGGGTTCCCTGGACCAGAACCTTTTAAACTCTTGGAATCCCAGCTCTCAAGCTGGCCAGAGGCAGTCTAGAAAAAGTCTAAGAGTGAAACTAAGAGACTTCTCCTGACTTTGAACTAAGGGTTCATACCCTTTGAAATTCTCCCTGTGCCAGATTTCTTAGGCCCTACATTCCGTTTTCACGTATTTAAAACAGTGACACTTATTTGTAAATCAAAATTCAATTAAAAGCATATATACTACAGAATGTTATATGCTATTACGGATTTTTTCCCCATGTAAAGTTCATTTCAGTTAACTGTCTTGTTTCAAGGAGCACATCTTTATGAAATACATAATCAGAATATTTTTTAAAGACAGCAAATAAAACTTTATTTTTTAATTTTCAATGATGTTCCTCTAGGACTTCATTAATGAAAAAGTTAGTCATTACCTATCATTCTGAGCTCAGTGAAAAATCATACGATCCCACCTTATAATGCACCCATTTGTCTGCCAAATGAAACCAAAAAAACAACATTGCTGGCTTTTAGATTATATTGAAGGATGTGCTTTTCATAAACAATAACATTTATTGCAAAAGGATTTGTTGAGCACCTATTATTTGCCAAGAACTCTCCTAAAGGTATAGAGATGTAAACAAAAAAGACTAAAATAAACAAACAAGTTTTAGTATTTTAGTTAGGAGAAATAAAATAAATAAATAAATTACACTGTATATTAGAAGGTGATAACTATCAGGCAAAATCAAGCAGGTAGAAGAATGGAGAATGCTGGCGTGGGGTTGCTATCTTAAACAGGATGATTGGAAGACGATGCTTAAGCAATCGCTTGAAGGAAAAAGGAGAACAAGCCACACGTTTATCTGCAGGAGGAGTGTTCCAGTCAGAGGAAACACTTAATGGAAAGGCCCTGAGTTGGCCTGGCACGTTCAAGGAACCCCAAGGAGGTTGGTGGCTAGCATGGAGGTAACAAGGGCCAAATTATGTGGGACCCTACAGGCCATGAAGGGGAATCTAGCTTATACTGAGTAAGAGGAAAGCCCTTGGAGGGTTTTGAGTAGAGATGACATGCTCTAACATCTCTCTGGCCGTTGTGTTGAGGGAGGATTCTTGGTAGGGTAATGCAAGTGGACACAAAAACCAGTTAGGAGGCCATTGCAGTAGGCAAGATAAGAGATGATGGTAGCCTAGGCCACCTGGAGGTCAGATTTAGGATTAATTTTAAAGGCGGATCCAATAGACTTTGCTTATAGGTTGAAGGTGGGGTATAAGAGAAAAAGAAAAGTGAGGTGTCTCTTAAGTTTTTGGCCTGAGCAACTAGAAAGATTGGGCTGCATTTAACTGAGTTGGGTGGATGTCAGCTAAGGAAGGTTTGGGTCGATTTTTCTTGGAAGGACACCAAAAAAAAAAAAAAAATGACAACTTTCTCATATCTCCTTAAAACTATGACATAGAATTTTGAATTCTCAAATGTGAATTGTATCCTGATACAAATTATCATAGATTAACAGCAAGTCTCATCTAGAAAGCACTTACTGAAAAACTTACCTGAGTGGAAAAATGAAAAACAAAAAGTAAAACACATCCTTTAACCAAAAAAACACAAAAGATTATATTCTTTCTTTATTGAGTACTGCCCTTCCACCATTTACCATTGACATTTCTGGCTGGAGTTGAAATACAGACATTTCCCTAAACCCATTGATTTCCCTCATCACTCCTTTTGACATGGCTATTTTTAAAGTCTGCTGTAGGCTTGACTGGTAACTGAAATAGAAAGCAGAAGTAGCATATCACTGCACCCATCTTGCCAATTGACCCAATTTTATTGTTCTCTCTTCCCACTAATCTTATACTCTCCTTGAAAAATAAACGTAAATGACTCAAACCTATTTACAATCTTTTTCTCCAATTTCTTTCCCTGGTAACTCATTTCATGTTTATTACTTTTTTTGTGTGAAATATTTCTGCCTGAACTATCCATTTACTTCCATTTTCTGAAATGTTAAAACATCTCATTTTTTTTGTAAACCCCAATTATGTTCCTTTCATCAAACTCTATCATAAATCTGAAAATCAACATCAACATGATCTTTATCATCTTCAAACAGCACATGTTAACAAGGAGTTGATATTTGTGATTTAATACAAGACAGCATCCGGAACAAACTACAAACTACAGCACAGTACAATAGAGATTATCCTAGGAATTCTATCCAAGGAATGAGTCGTATGATGAAGCAATGTGTTTCCCCATTCTTTAAGAGACTGAGACAGTAAAAAGAGTATTAAAGAAAAGACCTCCGGGTTGAACAGGGAGTTATATTATAAATTATTATTATTTTAATTTTATAAACAATATACTTGACTTTCATTTTTTTCATAGGGTCATTATAAAGATAATTGGAGATATACATAAACAGTATAGACCAGAACCTGGCAAATAAAGCATATTTAATAATTAATGCTTGTGCTAATAATAGAAATAGTAGTAATAATAATGAGTTGTTAGGAAAAAAAAGAGGAAGAAAAAAACAGAAAAGTGAAAAAAAATTTTAAATGCCCTATATCTCTACACAGGGAAAAACACTCATTTTTTTTTTTTTAATTTTTTTATGGATGGATGGATGGATGTTGGATGGATGGGAGACAAAAAGGGAGAGAAGGAGAAAGAGGAGGAAGGAAGGAAGGAAGGAAGGAAGGAAGGAAGGAAGGAAGGAAGGAAGGAAGGAAGGAAGGAAGGAAGGAAGGAAGGAAGGAAGGAAGGAAGAGCGGGAAACTTTGAAGACTTTCTTTTAGCCTTGAATGATAAGTTGGTAAATATAGAGCTCTCAGTTCAAAACCATTTTCTTTCACAACTTTATAGACATTGTCTCATTATGTCTTAGCATCCTGTGCGGCACCTGAGCATTCTGCTATTAATCTGATTCTTGGTTTTTGTAAGCAACTTTTTCTCTCCTTTAGCTTACACAATTTTCTCTTCTGCTCAGAGGTTTCACAAATATGTTCTTAGATGTGTTTCTTTTTCTGTTTTAATTTTCTTCCTTCTCTGTCAAGTCTTTATTCACATCATAAAATTTTAGTTCTATTGATTTTCCTTGCTTATTTCTTCTCTTTGTTCTTTAATTCTTTTACTAATATTAGACAGATATTGGATATCTTAGACATATCTTTCCTATTTCAGGGAAAAAGGCAACCATTTTCTCCCTCAGCAGTAGAGAAGTTGCTAATCACAGAAACTTTGACTGCAATGAATAGGGGAATGTGAGCAAAGTGGGAGCTTGCTTTCTTGCCCCTTACCTATTGCCTTATTCCACCTCCTTCCCTGGAATCAATACCCGTGCTGGATTTCCCCATAAATCAGTTGCCCCAGTTTGTTTAAAGAACTGTTTCTGTGTCTTTAAACTGTAGCACAGATGCTGTCTAAGTTACTTAGCAGTGGAGATTGGAGCAGTTGGTCTCATAGACCTTTTAATAATCACCACACTAACCATTGGCTTATTTCCACTTACAAGTCTTGCACCTCTGATCTAGGGATTTTTCCTAAATTCAGCTGGAAAAATTCACTCTTGAATGGCACCTACTTTCACTTTTATGGGTCACAGGCACTCAGCTATCAATCCAAGTTCATCTGCTATGTGTCTTCCAGAAATTCCTTAATAATCCTGATCCACTGATGGTGCTTTTCCAAGGACTGCAAAAAATAAGTTTGTGAGCATTTTCACTGCCAGTAGTATGCAGTGGCTCTGCTCTTCTTGGGTTTCTAGTTTCACTTTGGTTTATTTCTTATTTTTATATTTTTTCTATCACTTTAGGAGAAAAAGCAAATGAGTTTTCCTAGTCAGACATCTTGAATTGGAGTTGTGGAATTGTTTTAACTATTTTTTTATATGCTTATCTATCCCCACTAGATTATAAACCCCTTGATGCCAAGGTCTCCATATTACTTCATTTTCCTTGACACATAAAAGATATAAAATATATGCTTCATAATGAATAACTGATTAAATTAGATATTAGATAGGATAACTATAAACATATATTTTATTAAAGTGTACAGGAGCAAGTAATAAAAAAATAGTCATCTCTCAAACTTGCCACAGTGATAAAAGAGTAAATCTTTATCATGTCCATTATACTTCCATTGTGCAATGCAGAGAGGGAGGCTTTATAAAGAAGGCGGCATTGTATGGGAGCTCAAACAAGGGTGCTGAGAGTGGTTGGGGAGGACAGAAGGTGAGAAGTAGAGGGAGAATTAATTCTCAACTACTCTCTTCAAACTGTCCTTGCCAGAGATTCCATCCCCGTCTTACTCCTTCTGCACTGTATTTTCAAAGTAAGAAACATCCAAACCTGTAGAGAATTTTTACTGACAACAATGCCAGGAAGCAAGATTTCAAATGCTCCTGAGAATAACAGTTTTGCAGCTTCTTTTATGCATTTGAAATTAAGGAGGGAACATAAGGAAGATTACATGGAGGTGGGAGAAAGTAAGGTGGGGATTGGATTACAGGACAGTTAATAAGATTACATGCTCTCTTGAGGGTTAATACCCTCTTCGAGGAGTATTACTTCTGTTATTTCAAAGATGTGTTAACCTAGATGCACAAGAACAATGGACAGGGCTGACTTAAACCTTTCATTAAAGAAGGTATATGCCTGGGGTGTGACAATCCACCATGACCAACCCAGTTAGGAATTTATTATCAGACCACCCTGTTAGTTACTTTCCATAGAACACACACACACCCTCTTTTATTCCCCCTCGGTATTGATTATCTCTTTTCTGAATTCTTGCTTAGCTTCATTTCTCTGGCTGTGGTCTGGTTTCCTACTCCAATTTTCCTGACTTAGGTAACCTCAGTTGAATCCACCTCTGGCTGAATTCAATCCTCAGAGACTATTTCTTGTGGCTGCCCTTCAATGTCGTGCAACGACACTCATCCCAGCCCTATGCACCAGAATTGAACAAGTTTGTTCATAGTCTCGCTTAACTTTTCTCAGTTTCATATTTGACCTTAATAAAATTAATAAAATAATTGCCTCTCTCCCTCAACCTAGGGGTAATGGTAAGCTTGATGCCTCCTATTTATTTTCAGAGTCTCCAAGAAGAATAAATAGTGCCTGATATGCAAGAGCCATAGTGACTGTGAACAAAAAGGGGAGTGAATAAACGGTCAAAGCACTGAGGCTTCTCAAGTTACCAGCCACTTGCCCCATTCCCTCCCACCCAAATTAAAAGAGATGATAAAGATTTATGTGCATTAACAAGTCAGAATAATTAAGGCTGATTTTTAAAATATGTGTAACAAGTAAAGAGAGCAACAAAGAAAGATTCTTGTAGCACTGTAGGCAAAGAGCTTATGATTGAATAAATTTACATGTTTTATTGTTAGTCACTAGCAGCTGGTGTAGCCAACCATTTCCTTACCTGAAGATGAGACGTTGCTTTGGGTCATTTTAAGGCATTGAGATTAATGAGCTGGAAATTATATGCTGTGAATTTCTACTCAGAGCAAGAAGTCCGGCACTCAAGTATTAACATTTGTAATTCAGGATTGAATCTGATTTATTGTTTAGATTTTTGAATATGAGCCAGTTTGTGGGAATAAGTAGGATGCATGATATTAATAGTTGCAAGTTAAAGTAAGTGAGAGAAAATAATAATCATTGGAGGTAAATTCACTCAATCAAAGGTTTTTTTTTAATCATACATTTTTTTTTCTGACTGTATAGTAGTCAGTAAAGTTGGATATTTTTCAGACTTTAGAAAAAGAAACTCTGAAGAAGCAGACTGTGGCAGAAACTAGACAGATTTCACAAAACCCATTTCCTCTTCTTCCAGAACCGCACCAAAGCTACATTTCCCAGGCAACTTCACAATAAGACAGAGCCTCATTCTAGAATGTGCACATCAACACTTCCATTTCAGGTGCACAAAATCCTCCCATGTGTGATCCTTCCCTTTTGTTCCCCCATCATCTGGCTAAATGTGGTGAATTCTGCGGACTAGAGGAGGATGGGGTCAGAAGATAGGAGTCTGGATCTCAAAAGTTCATGAACTTACAAGGAATATTGACATTGAATTGTTGCATGAATAAGATTAAGTTGCAATTGTGTTTAGTCACTGAGATTTGGGGATTTGCTTGTTATAGCAGCTAGCATTAGCCTTACTGATTTATTATACTTATAAGTTATTGGTTAGCCTTTCAAAATTAGAATTGGTCACTATGGCAAAGGGATTTTGAATAATTTTTTTCTTTAATTTTATTAAATTTGTTGGGCCAACAGTTAATAAGATGGTTAATAAAATTCTACAGGTTTCAAGGACACAATTCTATAATACATCATCAGTATATTGCATTGTGTGTTCACCACCCAAAGTCAAGTGTCCTGCCATCACCATATATTTTACCTCCTTTACGCTCTTCTACCTCCCCCTCCTCCCTTTCCTTCTAGTAACCACTATACTGTTGTCTATGTCTATGAGTTTTTATTTGTCTTGTTTTGTTTGTTGCTTTCAGTTTTATACCTCACATATAAGTGAAGTCACATGGTTCTCAACTTTTTCCATCTGACTTATTTCGCTTAGCATGATATTCTCAATACCCATTCATGTTGTCTCGAATGGCGGTATTTCATCTTTTCTTAGGGCTGAATAGTGTTCCATTGCATATATGTACCACATCTTTATCTAATCACCTATCAAAGGACACTTCTGTTGTTTCCATGTCTTGGCCATCATAAATAATGTTAATAACTATATAGGTAGGAATATAGCTAAATAGATGGTGAAAAATAAGCCGTATACTTGGGATGGTAAGCATCTATAACTCACCTCAGTTAAACTTTACTCTTCTGAATCTTCCTACCATTTAGGTCAGACAGACACAAAGATACTTCTTCAGAGGCCTTCTTCATCACATTAACTCCAATCAGCATCCTGACTACATGGTTTTCTCCATAGAATTAATCACTCATCCTTTTAAATTCTCACATACTTTCATAGAGCTGACTTTTCAAGAGGGTAGGTGACAGAAAATAAATAAATGAATGAATGAATGAATGAATGAATAAATAAATAAATAAATAATGTTATTTATTTCTTTTCTGTCACCTACCCCCTTGAAAGTCAGCTCTATGAAAGAAGAGAACTTGCTAGTCCTGTCATTTCTTCATATCCACGAACTTGAATTCTTGATTTATTTCAGACATTCCATGGATAATTTTTGTTGAATGAACGAATGACCCTTGATGCCCATGGCTAAAACTTTTTTTTCCTAAGTATTATTAGAATCTTCCTCCAGTCAAAAATATCAATGTGACTAAAAACATAAGACATTAATCAATACCCTCAAGGGACCTATCATCCAAGTGAAGGAAGATGAAACATAATAGAATGAAGCACTGAAAATGGTGAATGATAAACACTAAATTTAATTAAGAAGGTAGAATTCAAATGTTTATAGAACTTCAGAACAAAATAAGGAGTGGTTAAGAACAATTTCATAGGAAAAGTATCTTGAGTTAAACCCTAAAGAGACTATAAAAATTGATAGCCTAGAGACGTGCTCACCAAGTGAAACGTGCTTACCTCGAAGTGGTAGTGGTGGGGTGGGGGCTCACAAGACAGCTCCTGGAGTGGAGGGAGAAATGATTAGAATGGTTATTTGTATTCATATTTTATATATTTTAAAAATTAGGTTATATTAATAATTGCCATATGAATTAATAATATACATATATATAATTTATAAAATAAACATGCACATATTATGTGGCTATGTTCACAATTAGAAAGTTTAAAGATTACATATAAAGAGGAGACATTTTAATAAGGAGACATGAGCAGGACATGAGTGCATGAATACGTAAAGAGGCATTGTACCCCAACTTGGATGGCACAAAGAGGTATGTAGGAGTGAATTATAAGTTAAGGTTAGAATAGAGGGTTGTAACAAAATTATGAGAAACATTAAATATCGGTAGAAGCATTTATATTTGATTGTTGACTCTTCCTCAACAATATATCGCTATGTGTCCACTGTTTTCATCCCCATGGTTCCCTCCCTATTAGAAACCCCATTAGTTAGCCTCTTGATGACTGCAACACCTCCTAACTCATTTCCTTGATTTCATGATGACCGCATGACTGTCTATTTCCCATATAGTATCTATTGTGATATTTTAAAAACTTAAATGGGATAATTCCACTATTTTGCTCAAAAGCTTCAAATGACACACCATTACACTAAGAACAAAATCCAAATTTTTACCAGTGTCTTTACAATCTGTCCCCTACTTATTTTTCCACTCATCTTGTATCACTTCTGCCATCACTCCCTATATTCAAGCTGCATCAATTCATCCTTTTGTTTTGCCTCATACAGGCAAACTATTTCTTTCCATAGTATCATTGCACTAGCTGTGCCCTCTGCTTGAGTGTTCCTACCTTTGTGACTGCATGCCCTGCCCCTTCTTATCATTCAGGACTCCTCAGTGCTAGGTACTTTCATATATATAAAAGAAATTATATCCTACCCACAACACAGTGAGGTAGGTATACAATGAGAAAGTCAATTAGATTTAATACACGTGTGCGTGTGCATTGATTAGTTTACAAAGTACTTTAACTTAGTCCATTTGATCTTCACCCCAATTCTGTCAGGTAGAAACAGATTTGTAGAGGAAAAAAAATGTTACTAAAAAAAATGTGATTTCACAAAAGTCACACACAGATTGTTAGTGCTTGATCAAGGATTTAATTAAGTCATTTGGCTTCAAAATCTAGTGGTCTTTCTACTCCATACCCCATGGAGGCAAAGATGTTTCAAGATTGTGAGGAAAGACAATAGCTGGCTCTCTCTTAGAGAGTCAGCAAAGAAAAAAAAATGTGTTGATTAGGAGGTCAGGAGAGGCCTCTGATAATATAATGAATAAACTAGCATATTTGTTGAATTAAGACATTCATTAAATCCCTAACATGTGTAAAGCACTGACCCAAGCTAGAAGCATCATAAAGAGTGGTTCTTCCCTAAGATGGAATTTTCAACAGATAATAACAGCAGTAGAAGTCAAATCAAATAAAGGCAAGATATCATGCTCCAGAGGAAGAAAAAGAGCACACCCAGGTCAATTTTTCTGAGAATCTGGCTCTGAAAGGAAGAGATACCAGTTGATAACAAAAAGAAGAAGCAGGTCAAGTGAAGGTCGTAGCCAAGACTCAAGGCAACAAGCAATTAGGCAGATTTCAGCTTTCCTAGCTTGACATTATTTTGTGGACTTTGCGGCCTATATTAAGACATTTGCATTTTCACCTCAGGCCCCCAGTTACCAGTGTTTCAGTGGTGTCATCAAATTAACTTTTCCTAAGGGCCTCTTCTGGGAGCACATGTCAATATTGAAAGCTCAGTATCCAGGGAGGCATGATGTTGACTCACAGAAAATGCCCTTCTGATGACTGATGCTCTTGCTGCCTCAAGTTGACAGAGTGACACATTGACCTAGAGCCTCCCAGGACTTGGCTGATCCTTGGGAGTAAGATGAGAGCTTCAGAAAGCCTCATGAATAATTCTGATGGGGTCGGGGTGACATTTGATAGATATACGTCTGCCTTAGGGAGCTCTAGGGACCTAAAAGCAGGAAAGCAACTTCCAAAAGTCTGCTTCCTTACTCCAGAAGAGTGGAAAGGCTGTTGAATTAAACTCAAAATACTTCACTATCAGATCTTAATTGAGTTTACAGTGGGTCCCTCATTAATGCTGCCTTAAATTGTTGATATCATCATCTACTGCTCAATTGTCCATTTTGCATTCTTCAAAAAGGTCAGCATATGAGTAAGTAGAGTGTGGTCCCAAGAAATGAGATAAATTAGGGAATTTTCTATGAATTTCCTAGGAGAAGAGATAAAAGCATTACAAGAAAGGAGGCTGAAGCTAAGATCTAGACATGCTAAAGGGAAGAGGCCAGGACAAAATAAAAGTCAACCTATCAGGTAAGTGGTCAATGGTAGGATACAATGGAACAAAACCAGGAATACAGTGGGTTAAATCAGAAGACTTAGAAATTATATTTGCTATATTAAGAGAAATACTAGACATTTCTTATAGAGTACATGTAAACACAGAATTCCTGGGGAAGCTTGGTATTTAAATACCAACTCTCAATCTGGGTCTTGCTCTGAAGCCTTAGTGATGGGTGCAACTTCTTGATTCTGGCCCAAACCCTTCCAGTTTTTCTGACCTTTCTATAAACATCAATTTCAGATTCTTACTCTACCATGCTGGGTAGTTGCCTCCTTGATGTTCTGCAGTAATTACGCTCAGGTAGATCTAAAAGATTATCCTTCTTGAAGGAAGCTAGATAAGAACCCTTATGATATATCACAACGGAGTTTTTCCCACTCTTTTTTGAGTATTACTGTACCTCCATGCCTGCCTTTCATAAATACACAATTGCCACCCTGATCTTGTTCTTTTTTTCCTCATCTTTATTCTTCTCTCAAATTTTCTCCAGATCTCTTCAGGAAAAGAAAAAGTAAAATCCAGTAGCCATGGGAGAAACAACTAAGCACTTTTCAATTGAGAGTGAATCTGGCATTTCTACTGGTCTGTGTAATCATCATTAACCAGTCATACTTTGGAAGATACAGCTATAACCCATAGACGTTAATTTGAGGAGTTAACAACAGTATAGATAAGTAAGTTAAATGTGTTATTTTAATGGATCCAGAAATGGCTACATCTAGGTAATGTACCAAGAAGGAGCAGGATATAATTCAGTGGTTCTCAACCCTGGATACAATCAGAATCACTTGGCTTTTAAAAACTACTAACATCCAGGACCCACTCCAAATCAATTAAATCATAATATGTGAATGTGGGTTCCTCTTATTTTGTCGAAGCTCCCAGGCTGTGATCTTATGCAGCAGGTTGAGGACCGCAGATAACATACTCAGAGATTTCAATTCAAGGATTCAATGATAGTCTCTGCTCCATCACTTACTTGTGCTGTGACGTTGAACACATTACCTAGCTTCTTGGGTTTCAGTTTCTTCTTCCATAAAACGTCTGGCTCCCTTCTCTCTCTTTTCCCCCTCTTTCACTTGCACTAACAGCTCCTCTACAAATATTATCTAGTTTTAAAAGTTTATGATTTTCAATGCCTATAAATGGCTCAAGTGGGATAATCCTGGCTTCTCAGATCATAGAAAGATCTCATGACAAAAGGCAATGAACTCATTAAAGGTAATAAAAAATTGTCTAGAGGAAAAGACAGGAAACAGCTGGTAGTTAGCCAGAGATTTAACATGGGAAACAGGGCTGTAATAAAGATCCAAGCTTCCCAAATGCCAACCTTCAATGGACTTATGAGGAAAACGATAAGTAAGGTATTGGCCAATTTGTTGACAAAGCAGTACAGCCATGGAAAAATTATGATGGGATGATATTAGAATATTGGTGGTTCTATTTTCAAATTTTCAGTTCTAAACTTTGTGAGAAGTCAAATGAAATAAACTTGAGAACCTAGTCTTATTTTATGTAAATGTGATATCAACCACAGTGATATGTATCCATTCAAAAACACATATTCACATCTGTTACATATCAATATAAGTATATTTACATGCTAAATGCAGTTTTTCATTAAACAAATATTCATCGAGCACTTGTAAGGTGTTTTACATGCTGAAGATACAGCATATACAAAACGGAAAAGTTCCTTCCCTGGGATAGCTTATATTCTAGTGGAGGAGACAGACTGCTAAGCAAATATATGCTCATTAAGGCTAGATAGGAAAATACTGCAGGAAAAGATATCAAGTGTTGGGAAATGTGTATAGTTTTAGACAGGGAACCAAAGAAAAGATAACCCGTATGTCTTATTTGGAGTTAGATCCAGTTAATTTAGTTTTCCATTTGTAAACAAAGACTGTTTGCCTGCTTCTCCAAGTTTGTTGGGAGGGTTAAGTGAAATTTTGTACAGTCCTTGTTAAGATGCCAGGGAGGTACTAAAGGGCTCAATTAGCAGAAAGAGTAAAAGAAAGAGTGGAGACAGAGTCAGGTCAATAGTAGAGATAGAACCTAAACCAGAGCTTCAGACTTCACAGGGGGCTCCTGCTCCATCACATCTGTGGACCCAAGAAAGGGAATTTTATGGAAAGTAACCTCACAGAGTGATCTGATCAAAAATTCCTAACTGGGCAGGTCATGGTAGGTTGTCACACCAAAGCCTTTTACTTCTTTTGTAAAAGGCTTATCGTTGCCTTAAGCAAGCCCTGTCATTTATTTTAGTGCATCTAGGTTAACATACCTTTAAAAGGACACCTTCAGACCCTCCTTCTTTAGTGTGACCACCCCTAAGAGAGCACAATGCCTTGTTAACTACCCAGTAATCAGATCCTCATAAAAGAAGCGCAAACCAAACTGTCGTTTCTTGGAAGCATTTATCTCGGTCTGTTGAGGTCTTGCTACCATGTGTATCCTCTGTTTGGCTTAAATAAATTTCTATAAAAATTTTCTGCAGGTTTGGACATTCTTACGTCAATGTTTAGGACACACTTCGGTCCTCCAGTTTTGTGTTCGAAGAGCAGTTCTGAGTTCTTAAAGTTATTACAGTCTCACCATAACTGTGAAGAAAATGTGAGGTCTGGAGGCAGAGATAGACTGCTTGATCCCCACTATAATCCAGGAAGATAGTAACTACTCAAGTAATATTTGTAGAATATGTTACCAAACTCAAGGGGTTTGTTTTGCCTGCATGCAACAAAACCAAAAGAGACACAGACAGGAGTTTGCAGCAAGGAAAGTAAAGGTTCATTTAAGGAAATGGTGCCAAGCCTGGAGTAACAGGTGAGCTAGCGCTCAAAGATCTGGCTCTCTGATGACCTCTAGGGCATAGGTTATATAGGGGAAGGCTCATTAATAGCTAAGGAAGTTGGGGTCATGCGCTCTGCTGACTGGTCAGGGCTAGGGGGAGGCGGATGATCATTGCATTGGGTCCTGATGTCAGTCATGGCATCATTCATTCTGGTTTCAAGGGGATGCTGGTAGGGTCAGTGTTGGAGCTGGAAGATGTTATCTTTAGTTTGACTGCAACTTTCTGTCAACAAACCTGAGGCTTTGTTCCTAATATTGTTTAATGCTAACCTAGGGGCTTAATGATTAAAGGAGTGGTGGTGCCGCACACATATAGTAAGGAAAGAAAAGAAGCAGGTGAGCCCAAGGCCAGTTTGAATCAAGGAGAAAGAGAAAAGAAAAAGTCATTTTAAAGAAGTGAAGTCTTGCACGGTTTCAACTGATTTTATTTACTACTCTAATTTCTAAATGTAACCCATAAAATTCAACAAGTACTAACCATGGAAGTGCTGTACCTCTGAGGGTGTATTTGGTTTTACACTGTGAGGTGAATGAGACATGAACACTTGTTTAACTAAATTAATATTTTGTTTGTTGGTTCAGTTTACTTTAGATTCTATGAGAGTAACTGGATTTCCATGTTTGTTTTGAATACAAAAAGTACTATTTTAAGTAAATGTTTACTTTTTCAAGTCTTTGTCTATCACCATGGTATTTCAGTGCCCAATATTCTGAGTTCTAATCTTATTTTCTCTGCAAATAAAGAAGATAGGTGTATATTTTAATCACTACACATGCTGCCCCCACTTCTAAACTTGCAGCCCACTCTTCAACCTCTTCCCCCCATAATGGACAGGAGAAGATCACTTATGGCCACTTTAAGACCTCAGTTCCGTCCTTTCCTCCTTGGCTTCCTAGCAGCCTGATGAACGTCACCGGTCCTCCTTGAAACCGTTTCCACCCTTGGCTTTCAGAAACTTGGATCTTTGGGTCTTTGTCCTCCTCCTTCTCCCCTGTATTTCTGCGTGTATGCCTTTCTCTTTCTCTCCTCCCTACCTGTTGGCACCCCCAGAATGCAGTCCTCATTCCTCATTCCCTTTCCCTTTCTCTTAGTTAACCTGATGTTAACTAAGTTTTAATCATGACAGTTATCATGTTTATAAGAAATACCTCTAATTCGCTCTCTAGGTTATATCTCCAGGATGGCTTCTAGGTCTACATTTATATAAACAGAATGTCTTCTTGGCATGGTTTTCTGTTTTGGAACATGTAGCACATCCAAAATGGAATTCTTTATCCTCAGTACATTTATCCCCCGCCACCCTTCTTTCTATGTTTTCTACCTCCGCTCATGGTTTCGCTGTCCTTCTACTCACCTACGCTTAAAAACTCCCCTTCACTACTTTTTCCTGTTCTTTGCTCCCCATGTGCAATAAGCCACAAAGTATAATATACCTCGGTTCCATGCTGTTTCTCACGTACATCCCTTTCCTTTAACTTTCTCCGTTGGGGTCAGCTTCAACTCTTACCTACATCATTGCCTCACGGCAGTTCTCAGCCTCTCCACATCCTCCAATCCATCTTCTACACTTCCAAAGTTCTAATCATGTTTCTCTCCTTTCATTGCTTCCAGAATAAAATTCAAAATCTTTGTACCTAAAGTTCTTAACAATCTGTCCCTAATTACCTTTTCCCACTTATTTCCTATCTTTCCTCCTCGTGTGTACTATTTCAGCTGCACCAGATCACACCCTATGACTCAGACTTGCTGCCTTGGTGATTTTATTCCTGTAGTGTCCTCCCTCTGAGATGTATTGCCTCCCGCTCTGCCTGTCAAATCTTTCCCCTCTTCCTTCCGGCTCTTGCTAAAGTGTCATCTCCTTCAGGAAGTTTCCCTTGGTTCCCCCCAAATAACATTTGTCCCTTCTGTGTCTCATTTGCGTTTTATCTTTTCTTCCCTCATCTCTCCATCACAGTAACTTTTAGTACAGATGTGAGTGTACACATTGTAGAGACATTGGACTTCATGGCTCTCTCCCCGCCTAGCTTATCCTCCATGACCGTGCCATCACTTCTGTTACTGCCCAAATGGATACCAAGCTAAGCCAGCCTCCATCATCACCTTTCAGAGGGCTTGGCTCCCTTTTGCAACCTAGCACCATTTCACAGAGAGCAACCCAAATGCCCAGCACTGCTTATACTAATAATAACTCTCCTTTGATAAAGGGCAAGAAATTTCAGTTAAAATGCCATGTTTACATCTCCTATTTCCCTTTCACTTAAAGTTGCTCCCCAATTCTTTCTAATCACCACTTTTCCCATCAGCCTCAAAAATCCAACCATCTTCCTGTTCCTTAGACTAAGATCCTTAGAGTAGGGTCATGCTACAAAGCTGAGGACATCTCTCTTAGGAACCTCTTCATTTTGTAATTAGAAATGCATGCAGCAGCCCTGCCTGACTGCTTAGCTTCGGGACTGAGGATTCAAACGCATCCCTTGCCAGAGAGCATTATGTGTTTACTTAGCAGCAAAGATTGCATTTTCTAAATAATTAATTGCAAGCCCAGGATCTTCCTGAACTGTATGCTCAGTTCCTGGAATCCACCCCGAAGGGTCTTGTGTGCTACCTATTCATAACTGTCACTGTAGCTATAGATCTGCCTCTTACGCTTTTGATTTTTCTTTCTGTTTTTCTCTAAAGAAAAGCAAATGAATTCTCAGCAGTGTACTTTTAAAGATTTATTTTGATTAGTCAAAAATGGAGAATATGAAAAAGCTCTTCCCTGGGATGTTAATCCTCCAAAAGCTTACATTTGAATTTGTCCTTGACATGCCTTTTCTCACATTCCTGCTCACACAGTCTCAAGTCCTTTGCCTGAGCATGCTTTTCATCCTTGCTTTTGTTTGGGGCTTAGAATATTAGATAACAAGTGGTGTAAATTTTGAACAAAGCAGACCTCTCAGCTCAGGGGAGATTGATGGGTCATATCAAAGCATACTTGTGCAAATGGCAGAAAAAATATTTCCCACCACTTTCCAAATTCATTTTAGTCAAGTAAAACTCACGGGCCTAAACCAGATAATAACTCAAAATTAGCTTCGTGATAAATAAATACTGTAAATCTACCCAGAATTATATGTTGTGTTTTTGTTTGTTTGTTTTTCAGTATTATATTGTGGCAACAGAATATGTTGTTAGGACCTGCAAGAAATTATGGTGATCAAAACAAAGGTTCGTAATTGATATAAAAGACAAAGGATATCAGCGATGTGCAGTTGCCCTGCAATGAAACTCAAACAATTCTAAAACTGTGAGCAACCAATAAAGCCAACCGTCCTAGAAAACTGAGGCTCAGGCAGGTAAAAAGAGTTCGCCCAACCAAGGTCTCACAATTATTTTACTAGTGCTAAAACTAGATGAAAGTTTCATGACTCCTTGAAGTCAAGCCATTAAACTAAACCACATCTAATACTACTCATATGAGATAGCCTGTTGAGATTTGCCCAGAGTTTATCAGAGAAACCAGCTTTTAAGAACACACACATACACAATCCCATCAAGTATGGATTAAAATCTCTTATTGGAGTGAAGATAGGATAAGGATGATATAAAAGCAAACAGTTGGCCCTCTATATCCACAGGTTCTGCATCTATGGATTCAACCAACCATGGATTCAAAATATTTGAAAAACAAAATTATGTTGTTGCGGACATATACTGTGTAGTTAGGCCTGTGATGGTTGCATCTGTACTGAACACGTACAGACTTTTTTTCTTGTGATTATTCCCTAAACAATACAGTATGACAACTATTTACATAGCATTTACATTGTATTAAGAATTATAAATAACCAGACATGATTTTAAGTTTATGTACAGGAGGATGTGTGCAGGTTATATGCAAACACTATGCCATTTTATATAAGGGACTTGAGCATCATGAGGGGTCCTGAAACCAATCCCCTGTGGATACCAAAGGACAACTGTAATCTCAATTCGAAGGCTTAATAATCACGCATTAAAATAAACAAGAAATAAATTTGCTACCAAATGGTCTCTTTTTATTTTCCATTTTTAAATATTCTCTCTCTTCTTCTTGCTTCTATCCCCTTTCTTTTTATTCTCTTCCTTCTTCTACTAAAGAATCTAACCAAAATTAACCAATAGCTCTTAAATCAAACAGTCCAGTAGGGAGAAGTCTCTACCATTTACCTTTAATTAATCAAATGGCAAACGTGAAGAATTGCTCAGAGCCAGCTTCCGGGGATCTCAGCAAGAAGTGTGCTATGAAGGTTCAAGGGCTGTTAATGCAGCTCGCAGCCTTCTTCTCTTCATTAGAAATAGGTTCAACCTGATTGCAGAAGTATTTTGAGTGGCTGCTTAAAGGAACTTAGTTTAAGTAGTAACCATACACTGCCAGAGCCCGGGATATGAAGACCAAAAGATTGTGACAAAATTTTTTATATCCATGGAGATCTAGAAGCTGTAGAGAAAGCTCATCACACTGCCCCCAATTCACCCTCCTCACTATCTGTCTGTGCACAGCCCAGCATGGCCTTTTCTCACCACTGAGCTTTGTCCAATCAACTTCTTATGCACTCTTCTGGGGCAAAAAGGTCCCAGTGAAATGGTACCAGGCTTGGTGTTTTATGTTTCATTTTTCTATACATGGTACAATTTTAAAAATACTGTACGACTTTTCTGTATACTACACAACTTTTCAGAGTGAAATTTTGCAAAAATGTCACCCAAACTGGTGTTTCCTTGGCAGGTCCCAAATTCTGGGTTAGGTTCTTTTCCATTTTACTTCTCTTATCCACTCCAATCTGGAATGTTCTCCAACATTTCAGAGCAAACGTTCTGAGGGCTGTGTCTTATTCATCCCGTAACCTTCACCCTGGTACAGTGCCTGGTAAATAGTAAGTATCTGATAGGTTTGTTGAGTGAAAGACTAAATTAGGACTCATATGTCTGCTTCTCCTTGAAGCAGTGTCTTTGGGTTTCTCTACCTCTATCTTCTCCTCCACCGAGGACTTTTTTCCTCACCTCTGAACGTTTTCTTCAGAATTTCTCACATAGTCTCACAAGCATCTTTTAGCTGCAGATTCTCTCTCCTTTCATGGCAGGGCTGGACATTGAGTTTTGTTTAGCTGGATCTTTTTTTCTAAAACAACTGGGGACATTTCTAGCAAGTATATCATTAGAGTGATTTTTCAGTGGCTAACCAAGCTGTCGTAGTCATTTAACACTGCCCCATAGTAAAGCTCTTTGACACTACTCGGTACCCAATCCTCCTTTATTTGTTTATATAAAATATTTCAATGCTTTGTCATGCACTTAAAACAGCTCCAGAGAAGTGTGGCAAGAAGTAAGTCAATAAGGGGATTAATGGGGCTTTGTTTGTGGAATGCAAAATTTTACAATAATTCTGAAAGCAGATTTCTGAGGCACGCGATGTTTTCAAATTTATTGTTGTTTTTAAAACATAATTTTCTATATGAGCGGTAGCTTGGGACTGTTAGAAATGGAATTAGTGAGAGCGGTAGCTTTATTTTCTTTTTCTTTGCAGGTGGCTGATTATTTTCCTTTTTGTACTTGGACCTCTCTTGCCCTTGCAGAATGTGATCCGTAGATTCAACAGTGTAAGGTATTTGGTTTCCAACTTAGAGTGAGAGTAACGTGAGAAGGATTAATTCTGAGCACTTCCAGTAATAGTTAATCAAGAGGTAGAACTTTTTTGAATAATATTTTTAATCTTGCTTGTACCAGACTTATATTGTAGGGTAATTGATTGCTCCATTTTATCAGGCTGGGGAGCCTGGAAATACTTCATTGTACTGACTAAGGACTTAGCATTTCTGTGCAACACGCCTGCTTACAGCTCAGGCACCTCACAGAAATAAAGGTATAACCATCACAAGATAACCTAGTAAAATTGTTTTTCTAATTAAGTTATGTATTGATTCTCAATTTTTGTTAAATTTGATATGGAAAGGGATTGGGGTGAAGAGCAGAGGTCCTCATAAAATTTCTCCACCAAGAGAGTACAACTTTTTCGCCTGTTATAAAAAGCGCTCCACACACTCTCTGAATGGATTTGTGGGCCATGGTCATGCCAGCTGTTGGTTTCTATGACAAAGTCTGTGAAATGTGACGAGGGTGGAAAGTCTATTGCTTCCTTCAGTAGAGGGCTTAGGGAAAGGGAGGGAAAGATGCATCCCAAATGCCAGCAAGAATGAAAGCTCCTGAGTGAAAATGTTAGAAGGGTGTGAGACAGTTCAGAATGGGCATGAACTTAAAAATCAGAAGTTAGATATTCATTTAATATCATTGGCTTTTAAGAAATCATAGGTCTACCTCTCCTGGAAGTCTATAATCTCAGGAAGTTAGCACTAGATGGAACACCAGGGATGAAATAAACCAAATCCCTCACTTACCGTCTAAGTACACGAAGCTGAGAGTCCAGTCATTTGACCATGGAAAATTGAAGCAGAGAGAGAATTGTAATGTAGGCCCTGTGACTCACATCCAGGCCTATGGGTGTGAAATCTCTAGTACCTGGTTAGTAATGCTAAAGTTGCTGCTATGAATACCATAGGCTTATTTTGAGAATTTTAGCAAAAGAGACGAGAAGCTAGGGTACATTTAAAATAAAAATTTGCTTTACCATATTTAATTAGAAAAGGAGAATAGATAATGCTTATACAGTGCATTTTTAATTCCAAGGGTCCTACAGTAAGATTTTTTCACGTATAGTTGTAGGTTCACATCAGGTATGTTAAATTTAGTTCTCCAAGCTCAGGGAAGATAAAAACTTCTAAAAGGCCTACCTTGCATGCACGTAGGCAAAGAGAGAATGAGTTTTTCCTCTTTGGGCATTTGTTAAAGTGAGAAAACATTGTCCTCTCTGGAACTCCCATGTACATCCTAGGGAGATGGTGTATTCATTTCCTGTTACTATGTAACAAATTACCACAAATTTAGCAGCTTAAAACGATGATATCTATTTACTAGCTCATAATTCTGTAGATCAAAAGTCTTGTACATCATGGTGGGATCTCCTGCTCAGGATATCACAAAACTAAAACAAAGATGTTGGCTGAGCTGAATTCTCATTTGGAGACTCCAAGGATAAATTTGCTTTCAAGCTCATTCTTGTCGGCAGAATCCATCTCCTAGAAGCTGTAAGACTGGGGTCCTTATTTCTTTGCTAGCTTCTTTCATCCCTTTGAGATCACTCACCATGTGGCCCCAAATTATTCTCACACCTCCAGAGTCTGGTTCTCTTCTCTGACCAACTGAAAAAGACTCTCTCTTTTAAAGGGCTCACATGATTAAGTCCGGCCCACTCAGATACTCTCCCTATCTTAAAATTAATTGTTTTGTGACCTTAATTACATCTGTAAAATCCTGTCACAGCAGTCCTTACATTAGTTTTTGAATGAATAACTGGGAGAAGGTGTGTACAGATCAGGTGCCAAGAATCTTGGTGGGCTATGAGAATTCTTTCTGCCACAGATGACCTGGTGGTACCCATCCAAAGTTAAGAGTGATTCCTTTCTTCCTTAAGAAATGGTGCCACCCAACACTGAAGAATCAAAGAAACTAAAAAGCAGCTGATCTTTTATAACTCCAAGTGACTCTACTTTTGCAGTTACCTCGTGAATAGAATGAATTACTATTAGTAGGTGTGACGCAGTCCTATCAAGCAAGAGGAGGCCATGTGTATTATGGTTAATAGAGTTAGCTGAAGATCAGCCAGGTTGGATTTGCACCCTGCCTCCAAAGTTACTCACTGGGTGACCTGGGGCAAGTTCCATAACTTCCCTGGGCTTTGATCTCCTCACCTTCAGAGTGGAATTTGTATGCATAGCCATTTACAAGGTTAATGGGAGGACTGAATGAGATAATACATGTAAAGTACTTAGAAGTCACTCGATAAATGCTATAGTAGTTGTTTTATCATATTATCACTATAGTTATAATTTCTCAGCTGTTATCATCATCTCTCTTGTCTGAAGCAGTGCATGTATCCACTGGCTCTCTAGCACCTTGTGTTTATTCTCCCATTTCTCCAAGGTCTCCCTTTCAATTGTCTACAATGCGCCAACACTCTTGTTCAAAGCACCATAATAAAGAGAGGGTATCAACCCAAAAGCGGGAGAACTGATAGTAAGCTCACAAAATCTCCCACAAAGGCCTCCTCCTGTGGGTCTTTGTGCAAATAGTCTCCAACACATGTCATAGATGCCTGAGAAATAAACTTGGGAAATTAGTTCCAAGGCAAGATCATAATGTAATAAAAGAAGTAGGCATAAAACGTTGGAAAAACTAACATAGGCAGAAAATCTCATTATTTTATGATTGGGCACATTTGAATTACAGCCAGAAGTACATGATTGTAGGGAATATCAATGCTTTATGATGTGATGGAAGGGAGAGAAATGTAATTTTGAATACCAAGCAGCTGCAGTAGCCTCTAGTGCTATAGACTATATGTAGCTTATGCCTTCTGTCATTTGGTATAAAGCAAAGAATAGCCTCCCAGGAACAATACTATGTGAGGAGAGAATCAGTGAGTATGACCTGAGGCTCATCCAAAAGAGAATTAAAGGAATGATGATAGTAGAATCTTCTGTTCTTCTGGGAAGACATGGAGAAATGGCTTTAAAATGGGAAGTGAATTATCTGTCACAAGGAGACTTAATAAAAAAATATAAATAAACCTATATGTAGGCTTAATAAATTAAACTTTTATATTAAGGGAGAAAATAATTTGTTTGTTGAGTTTTATGAGAACACAAATAGAACACAAATTGTGCCCCTTCGGTGGGTCACACTTATAGATTTACCCATACCTGATTTAATAAGTAAACTGCTTAGCTCAGTTCCTGGCTCATGGCAAGTGCTCTTTAATCTTACCTGCTATTATAGTAAGATATAATTGTCTCGTTATTTAAAATCTTTAAGTTGTCAATATTCAATAATGTCTCAGTAAAATAATGCTAATTTGCACTTTTCACAAAGCAATAGTGAGGGTAATAATGATGATAATGGTTAAGAAATGGTGATAGTGGTGATGATACAAGAACTGTAATGTTCTGTCATACTAGTTTGGAGAATAAACAATACCCTTCTACTCTACAATCACAGAGTACATCTCTTTCCAAAGTGGCAGGCAGGGAACTTTCCCTGGGCTTCTCAATCACCTGCAATATAAGAAGTTGTAATGTCTCAGCTTTTATTGCCATCTCTCCTGTCTGAAGCAAAGCACGTATCTACTGGCTCTCTAGTACCTTGTGTTCATTCCCTTACTTCTTCAAGGTTTCCCCTTCAATTGTTTACAATGCACCATCACTCTAGTTCAAAGCACCATGAGAAAGAGAAGATATTAACCCAAATGCAGGAGAACTGCATTCTATGACATGGGAAGGTTTGTTTTTTGTGACTTCCACGTTACTAATCAAGCCTGAATCAGGAACACCTTCTTGAGATCAGGGATTCCACAACTATTCACTCAAATGTTATTTGCTCCAAAACTTGGTACCACTGCTACTACTGCTACAGTCAAAGACAGGAGTTTGATTTCTCTCTCTGCTGACATTGCCTGTCTAAAGAGATGTGCCTTGACCAGGCCATTTACTCCTTGTGCATCAGGACATTGCATGCTCACCCAGAAGCCCATACTATCTTGCACAGGTAGAGAGGCTGGTCCAGCTACCCAGGCTTCTCGTATTGTAGATGTGAATTATTTTCTGAGTTCCTCCATTATACACTCCTGTCACTCAGCTCTGGGTCAGTACTACCCTGGATCTTTAGGTATATTTTAGGTATAAGTTTCAAAGGGAAGGGGTTACGATGTTTATCACTCTGCTTGATCACTCACCTCTGTTATTATGTAAATTTATGGTGAAATAGATATAAGAGCTAAAGATTCTATCCAATTCACCGAAAGCAAGTCTACATTCTATATACCAAACGATATGCCAAGGGACAACATAGCATGACTCCATGGCCCCACCTTGGTACAGACATTGGAGCCTGAACCAAGACCTTTTTACAGTCCAGTGTGATTTCACACAAAGAGCAACTCTAATAGCAGGTAAGATTAAAGAGCACTTGCCATGAGCCAGGAATTGAGCTAAGCAGTTTACTTATTAAATCGGGTATGGGTAAATCTATAAGTGTGACCCACTGAAGGGGCACAATTTGTGTTCTATTTGTGTTCTCATAAAACTCAACAAACAAATTATTTTCTCCCTTAATATAATGGTAGGACAGACACAGGATACTATATAGACATTCCAGTTCAAAAGAGAAGAAACTTAAAAGTGAAAAAGAAGTCACCAGTCCCAAGAAATTTTGAAATTCAGCCAAGCAAACCTCATTTGGTTTCAAGGCCTGAGAATGAGCCCTTCATTTTTCACGAAAGATAGCATATGATTGCAGCTGAGTAGTTGTTTTTTTTTTTTTTTAAGACTTTTTTTTTTCCGAGCAGTTTAAGGTTCACAGCATAATTGGGAGGAACATACGTAGATTTCCCCACACAGACACAGCCTCCTGAGTTATCAACATCTATCACCAATGACAACTCATGTTCACCCAAGTCCGTGAATGTTTTATGTCAAGATACACATTTTTGAAACATGCTTGTAAATGGCTGCATAGTATTTCATTATATAGACATGCCATGAATTTATTTAATCGACTCCCTATTGCTGTGCATTTAGGTCGATTCCACCTTTTAGGAAATAATGCAGAGTAGGCTTAATGTTGGGAAATGAGTTAGCAAAACATGAAAATAATTTTAAAATCTAACAAGGCACAAAATTGCTTTAAAAAACACAGGGTCACAAAACTTCAACTATAATACATAAATGTTGTAAGGAAAAAAATCAGTCTACAACTTAGAGTATTTATTTTTTGATTCATTCTTTTTGCCAATGGTTATTTGGATCATTTTTCCTAAAGTAAATCGTTTTAACTCAATAATTTAAACCTGATTCAGTGAGGAAGCTCTTTGGTTATTCATTCTGTCACAAGGTTTTTCATCAAAGTTAAAATTAGCTCTGAGAAATGTGCCTCTGATGAGAAGAAAAAAAAAAAACTTCCTGCTAACTCAAGACAGAAAATGAAGGAGCCGAATGTGATGACTATGGGAGGTAGCAGACAGAATACAAGTGATTAGTTAACTGGAAGAATCAGATATCATTATTGTTCTAAAAATGCCAAGGTCATATAAATCTGAAACATGAAAATAGTGCTGGCAGTCATACTCTGGGTTTACATCACGTCTTCAAGTGAGACAACAACCAAAGTCATCTACCTTGGTTGCAAATGTTGGCAGAGATAATATTGCCATAAACTAAATTATGAATTGATCTCCATGAGTCATTTGTCTTGAAATTTTAAGCAGACACTACCTTTCCCTGTTAAAAGGCTCTGTATTGCGGAGTTACAGAATAAAGAAGGAAGCATTGAGTGTTATTGTGGATTAAAAAGATTTATAAATTGTTAACTGGCTGCCTTTCTTGTTGTGACACTAGTTTACTTAAAATGTGTCCAGCAAGCTAAAATCCCCTTTAAGCTTTATTAGAAACACCAATACTTTACCAAGACTTGTTATTATATCTTCATAAACTTTCTGAGAAGTAAATCATTTCCTCTAAATATAAAAGATAAAATTCTTTCAAAGCGATAAATATATTTCTCACTATATTATTCTAAATAGCAATTTAATTTAATACAATTTATTGTCTAATAGAATTTAACTTGACCTGGTCAAAATTTCTTTGGTTAATTCAAAAGAAATCACCTACATTTTCATTCTTGTATATAAGCTTTATTTTTTTTATCCAGCACTTATAGGAAGTCATCACATGCTAAGGACTAGGGATGTGAAGATGAGGAGAAAAAAGGAACTTCATATCAAACATAATGCCTACAGGTCTCATAGTAGCACATGGCACCTAATAGTTCTTAATTAATACTGAATAAATAGAAAAAAAGGAGAAAAGGGAAAGGGTAGGAGGAGAGAAGGAAGGACAAATTTTCTTTCTTTAATAGTTTACAAATTTTTGTATGGAGTTCCAGAAAAGCCCTAGGCTGGGAGTCAGAACACATGGATTCCCATAGTTTGCTACTAACCACCCAGAATCAGGAAAAGTTATTTCTCTTCCCTGGGACTTAATTTTCTGAACTTCAGGATTTGCACTCCACTTCAGTTTAAAGTTATAGAATGCTATATGTAGGCTTTTTATCCACAAAAGTGATCATTAATTTTTTTTCTAATTGCCTTTTGTGCATAGTCACCCTGTGGCAGAAGCTCAGCTCACCTTTTTCTCCCCTTATGCTCTTCACTAAAGAGCAACAGACCTAAGGGTCATCATCTTCTCCTTCCAGCCCTAATCCTGAATTATAAGGATAAATATTGTTTTCTCCTTTTGGCCACTTTTGGCCTTTCTCTATTCTCTTTAATGAAATGAAAAGTAGCCAGTTCAACTTTGCCCAGATAAATAGCACAGTGTATGCAATTTTACTTCAAAGAGACCAACCAGAAATGCAGGCTCTTATAAAGATGAGTGTTCTAAGTGGCTCAGCTGGGCTGGACCCCCAATAACTTCTTTTAGGGATCACCTTAAAATCTGAAATGAGTCTAGGAAATGAGTTTGGATCTTAGGACACAGGAGAAGAAAATAAAAGATCCTGGTCCATCTCACTGTGGTAATGAGCACTGAGATTGCTAACGCTGATTTCCTGTATTGGTTTGGCTGCTGCCTTCTGGGCTCCCATTAAAAGCCTCTGGTGTGACAATTACTACTTTTTGATTTTTCAAAATGTCATGGAGCCTATTTAGCCAATAGATCACCTCATGCAGGCTACAACTTCTCTGTTAAATATTGCATTAATCGTTTAAATGTCAAACGATGTGAGTTATTGGCATGGCAACAAAATGGTTTTTCCTCTTGGCACTTTTTATCTTTTTCTTACAGAAAAGCCAAACCAATGCTGCACGATGGACACTTATGTCATGTCCTCAGGGTCTAAATAACACTTCCTTGTTTCTGCCTGTCATTCAATGTGTACACTATGTTGTAGGGTCATTGTAGAGGCATGCCTCTCTAGTCATGCCCATGAGGACATGGCTCACCCCATTGTGTTCGTCAGCTGAGATTCTAAGGATAGTTCACCACTGAAGAGAGTGGCTGAAAGGAGTCAAGATGATGCCTCCAAGACCTAGATTTGATCTTGCTCTGTCACAGGCCAACTGTGCAACCTGGGGACAGTCAATTAACTTCTCTGAATTCTTCTCTATGAGGGGGTTACAAAGATCATCAATAAGCTCTAAAATTCTAGGATCATCAGACTCTTTACTGTCCAAAGTATTTTAAATAGAGAATAAAGTGGCTTTGATAAGACTCTTACATTATAAACTCTGGTCAATAAAAGGCACAATGATTCACATAATACATGAGAACATTGGTTGGTGTTAGGATATATGGTGTTGCCTTTCTTGAAATTGGGTTGGTGATGCAATAAATGTTTAATTCTTTGGAGCAGAAGTCTTTATTTCATATCCTGGATCTAGCATTTATGATGTCCTTAGGTGAATCACTTAAATTATCTAACGTCAACTCCCTTATTTGTAAGTCAAGGGTACATTTATGTGTGTCTTGTCTGTGATATTGTGAATGGGGTGCTGGGTCAATTTTGAGAAACATTTATTATGTCACTGTGTCTTCTGGCCATGTCATGGTAATGTGATTATATGAGTCTAAGTCTGTGCTACCATAACTGAGAGTTTCTGTATCATGGGAATGTCTGCGGCACTCTTCAAGTCCTTATTTCTTCAGATACGTGACTGGGTTTATCTCAGCTGTGTGGCTTAGGGCTGCTAGGCTTATGCGTGATTTCCACCCTAACTGCCTATCAGAGTATAACAGTGGCCTTGTGGGATTAGTGTGTGTACTTATAAAATAGCATGTGCAGAGTGGTTTACATGATAAATGATAGTTATTTTAATATAGATATTATTACAAGGAAATCACATCCAAAATCTTTGTCTTTCAGCACAGAACTCCCATTACCCTAGCTAAGCTGCCAGCCATAGTCATTTCCATCTTATATTCTGACAATCATTTTTTAAACACTTATGGGGGTATTAATTAACTAAATAAACACTTTTCATTAATAATTATTCTTAAATCAAAGAGACATATCTTCGAAGTTTCTTATCTAAGCTTTGTGCATTGGTTTACTTCTCTCTTCAGAATAATAAATGAATTCATTTCTCTTATAACCTAGCAAAGGATTCCTTTGTTTGTGCCATTTATGCATGAGAGACTAGGTTTAGGTCTGTGCTGAAGGACAATTAAATTCACAGGATTTTACAGGTCCTGAAGCAAGAAGCTAATATGCTGTTTTTATTATTGTTATTATGTTTTATTTGTTTAACACAGTACATGCCAAGTTCTAAATGTTTTACATACACCATTAATTAAATTATTCATTGATACTTACCATGTGCCAGTGGCTACAGTCAAATAAACCATTGAGAAGCCAGGGTTCTAATTTCTGCATAATAACATCAGATTAAAAAAAAACATGACTCATGATTTTCTGGGCCTTAAACTCTTCATCTGTATACTGAGGGTAATAAAAACTTTTTCTTCCCAGAACTGTTATAATGATCAAAAGAGATAATAGATAGACATGAAACCTTGTGAATAATTAAAAGGGTTCAAAAAACTTAATGTTAAGAAAACTACAGAAATGTTTGGTTTAAATTTTTGTTTTGTTCATTTATTTGTTTTGCTATTCTAAAACATATTTTATATCAGCTAAGATGTTATTGAATGCCTTCCAGAGAAAAGTCAAACTAAAGAGATTTAACTAAAAACATTTATTTCTGTCAAATAACTAAAAATGTGGGGGTAGGCAGTTCAAGGCTCAACAATGCTGTTAAGGACCCCGGTTAATTCTGTCTTCCCACCACCCCAAACTTAGAATTTGGTTTTCTTGTCAATGATCATACAATAGTTGCTTCACCTCCAGGATTGCATCCACATTCCAGGCAGATCTCCTCATGGAGTTTTGTCAAATAATTCAGGAAAAGTAGCTTTTTCTTGCTATATTTAGAATTCAAGATGTAAATTATAGCTTCCTTCACAGAAAAAAAAAGTTCAGTTTATTAATAAACAAAAAAAGAAGAATGAGATCCCTTGATATAAAAATGATAGGCCATATTTTGGGGTTGCTGTAGAGAAAGAAGCAACCCATAAAATTATTGGACACCCAAAAGTTAAAAGGAAAATTAAGTGGGCATGTACCTGGAAATTCTTGTTAGGATTCAAATTTGCAAAGAGAAACAGGGAGAACTGAAAGGGTTGGGAAAATATGCATCTCTCAAACTATCAGAACAGGAGTAGCGAAAGAATGAAAACAAAATACATGAAGACAAGTAGAGTAAACTGGAATAAGAAAGCTGTTTCTCTAAGGAGCAGATATTAGTCATAGTTCTCCAAAGTAATAGAATCAATAGGAACCCAGGGAAAAGATGTTGTAACTTGTGCTCAAAGGCCGTTGGCTGGCAAAATTCTTTCTTCTTCCAGGGAGGTCAGTTTTTTGTTTTTGTTTTTGTTTTTTCTCCTTAAGTTCTTTAACTGATTGATTGGAGAAAGCCCACTCACATTATGGGGGACCATCTACTTAACTCAAAGTCTACTGATTTAAATGTTAACCTCATCTAAAAAAACATGCCTTCACAGCCACAGCTAGATAACCCATGGTACTTGGGTACCATGCCCTAGTTGAGTTGACACTTAAGATTAACCATCACGGGGACTATTGAGATCTTAAAAAACAGGTCAGGCAGATGCAAAGTGAAGACTGAATGATTTTTCCAGATGTCAGGATCTAGAAAATTATTGGAAGGCACCCTTCCAAAACTCAGAGATTCCATATTATAAAGTGAACAATTCTTTGAATTTGGGGGTAGCTATATTTTGTGGTTACAGAAGCTTAGGATAGAGTTAAGAGGGTAAAAAATATTATTGTAGTACATTGTTAAAATAATGGCCCCAAATGAATTATGCCCCCTTTTGTCCATTCCCATGTCACTTTGCTATGCCTCCCATCCAGAGATGGAGCGCATTGCCTCACCCCTTAAATCTGGGTTTGTGTAGTGATTCTTTTGACCAATAGAATGTGGAAGAACTGTCGTCGTGAAAATTTATGACTTGAATCTCTTGCTTTCACGTTCTTCACACTACCTAGAGACCAGTATGCTGTGAAGAATTTCAGACACATGGAAGAGAGGTCCCAGCTGTGGCAGCTGAGTCCAGCCCCACTGACCTGCTACCTACAAGTAGCCTCACGAATGAGCCCAGATAAAATTAGCAGATGAACAGCCACCCAAAACAAAGAAGTACAAAAAGCAATAGGTCATTTTTGCTTTAAGTCATTAAGTTTGAGGTGGTTTGTTGTACAACTGTAAGAAACTAAAATTTAATTTCAATTCATTTATTTTCACAACAGCCTAGTACTCAAATGAATAACTTCACAATTTTTTTAAAAAAATTTCTTTCTTGGTAAACATTTAAATTATTCCCAGTTTATTGTTGTCAGAAATGCCACTTATGCACATTTATGTACATTTATTTATATAATTTATATGAATAGTAGCACAAATCCAAGAATTTCTCTGGAGTATATACCTAGGAATAGAATTACTGTGTAGATATGAGATTTTCAACTTAACTATCAGAAAAGTTATCAAACTATTTTCCAAAGTATAACTCATGCAGAGATTAAACAAACTATAAAATAAAAGGTTAGTGAATATACTAATTAAAATCAAACACTTTTTCATTAAAAACAAGATAAAGAAAAGACAAGCAACAAATTGGGGGAAAAAAGTATCTGCCTATATTTAATTAACACACAAATAGATTACTTAACACATAAAGAATTATGAATCAATGGGAAAGATACAAAAAACTTACTAGGAAAAAAGTGAATGAAGCTATCACAGAATAAAAAATAAAATGGTTCATAAACATACAAAATTTATTGGTAAATAGGGAAATGCATTTCATAGTGAATCCTAGACTTTTTTTTGTCATTTTAAAGGGGGTGGGTGATATCAGTAAAACAAAATTTAGTTTATGATTCTGGTTTAGATAACTATCTACCAAATAAATTTATCTTTTAAACATTCAAAAATAGCAAATCTAGATTTGAAATGGTGACTGTAAAATATACAATATTGATAAAGGTGCAGGAAAAGGTAACACTAATTCTGCTGACAAGAATATAAATTAATACCACATTTATAAAGATAGATTTGGAAATATACACCAAAAGCTTTTAAAATGTGTATACTCTTTGAGTCAGAAATTTCGGTTCTGGGACCTATCAGACGACTGCAAGGATATTTGTATTAGAAGTGTTGATTATTGCATGCCTTGACCATATGCCCTTCAGTAGACCTTCCTAAGCTGCAATTTTTTATACCAAATAAACTTGTCTTCATCTTGCCAGAGTTGAATGGACCAAGAACTGAGCCATTCTAAGAGTGAGCAATCAATAGATTCTGGACAGAGATCTGATTGGCCAGGCATCAAATTATGAGCAGGGACAATAGGAAACTCAGAGCCTGGAACTGTTGATTACATAGACAGGAGCCAACGGAATTGATTAAGGGTTGCCATGATGCATTAATAAGGACAGGGAAAGCCATCACATAACAGAAACAAGAATTATGAAGAAGATTGTTTATAAAGAGAAGAGAATTAAATAGATGCACAAAGAGAAGCAGCTATCCTATTTTAGGGCTATCCTAGGATATCCTAGGGCTGCTTTAGACTGCAATGGCTTTCTAGGTCCAGTTCCAACCCATATATATCATTACAATACAACGTCTTTTTAATTGAGGAGTTGAAGCTCCTCAATTAAAGCAAAATTCTGTATTTAAAACTAAAAAGGTTCTTACTAAAATAACCTCCAAAAGAAATAATGTATAAGAATGTAAAATTGTGGTGTTGAGGCATATTAATTAAACTATAGTTCATGATGATAAGTTTTTCGTCTCCTCTATGTGATGTGTTGTTTGCCTCCAGGAGGTAATTTAATTCTAGGGAGGAAAAATAGTAGGAAGCCTTTTTGACTATAAGATCAAACTATTTTTCTGATCTAATCCAACCAGCAGTATACGGCATTTTGAGCCCACAAAATGGCTTAATAAGTTAATAAAAATAAAAAGAAGCACATTACAGAACAGTATATATAAATATTTTAATTTCTTCCTTTATATGTACATATAAAATATGTAATAGATACAGATAGATGGATCAGAAAGGATGTATACCAAATATTAACTGTGACTCTGAATAGTGATAGTATTATTTTTTTTTTTTTTTTTTTGCCTCTTGGGTTCTTAATCTTCCTACAGTGAAATGAATCATTTTAGAAATAAATACTTTAATGTGAGATTGTGAATATCGGTGCCATTGAATATCACCCTCATGTATTTCTTCCACATTTCAGAAAGGCCAGCTGCATGAGAACAGTTTGAAGATGTTGATTGAAGGTCAAATGTTTCACACATACTCTCATAAATAAGTGCTGCTAGTCATAAACACAAGGTAAGAGTCAGCCCTGCAACTGGACATTGGGAAGATGTTGATGGTTTTACCTAAGCTGGCTAAGTCATTTCAGAACCACCCAGGTTAGATTTCCTGACTGTTCTATTCACAGGTGCACTACTTTGCTCTTGGGATTTAGGAGGAGATGCCATAGACTGTTATTGGCAAAGTGAGTTATTTGATGTATTATTCAACAAAGAAAAGTTGTTTTAATGAGAAAAAATTAGTAGCTGAGTTTATTTTTGTGATAGTTTCGAATTAAAATTTTCTAATAAACTTATTAAGTTTTATAAGATGGTTGTTCAATGTTAGTTTATTACAGCTTCTTTTTTTGTTATTGGTTTTAAAGGGGTTTTTTTTTTTATTTTGCGGCAATTAGGTTTTTATTATTCAGGAATTTCTTTTTTTATGCCATGTTAATCATTAAATTAAGCCAGGAAATAACAGAGTTGGATCAGATGAAAATATTAAATCTTTAGCAGGGGACTGAATAAAACCATTTGATCATTTGAGGTTTACCTAGGAATTATTAACACATTGTGAAAAGATAGTAAATGACTGAATTTTTCCCCATCTGTTAGAAATTCAATTAAATGCTGCTTAATTTCTATAACCACAAACCTCTTGTCATCACTTCATTCTTAGTATTCTCTCTACTGCATATTGATGCTACTAAAGGGTGAACTACAACTATCTAAAGACAAGAAATAGCATAAATCCTATTTAACACCTATGACATGTTTACACTCTAAATTTCACCCACTATATATTATTCACTCAACATTTATTCAGTGATATAAAGCCATGGATCTCCTAAGTCCTCAGGCATACTTAGTCCTCCACCCTCAGCATTCCTTTGACACTTGAGAGCTCTCTCTGCACTTATCTTGCAGTATTGGCATGATGTATTTACATGACTACTTCTTCACAAAGGATGAGTTCTTTAAGGTCAGTGACAATATCTAATTCATCATGAAGTAATGAGACAAAAAATACTGTTTAAATACAAAGCTGACTTCTACCCATTAGGAAAAATGCCATAGTTCTATTAGATAAAACGGACTTTTGAGGTGTCCTCTTCATTTCCCAGAGACTTTTGTAGAAGAGAGAAAAAAGACTGAAATTGCAAGATCTCTTCTAATTCTTTTGTGTGGTCACACAGTGGGAACTGAAATACATATCCCACTGTTTAGCAACATGCCTTTAGTGTCTCTCCACATAGCCAAAGGTGTACCCAAAGCAGAAGATTAGAAAATAAGTGCTATACCTAAGGCAGTGAGGGAAACTGAGTTTTGCTGGGGTGCTTAGGAAATGTGCGGGGAGCAGGGGTCCCACTAAACCGAAAATCTGAGATTCTGGAGAATGCCTCTCAAGCTATCTGTGGTGAAGAACCAATTTTTTAGTTTTATGTGGCTTAGAGTTTTTTGGGGCAGGGGTTAAATTTCAATCATCACTGATTAATTGTTTATAAGTGCTTACTCTCAATTACAGTTCATACCTCATGGTAGACTTAAAACAGACCAAACTTTGAGTGACATTGATCTTGAGCAGGGGTCCCCAACCCCCAGGCCATAGACCCGTACCAGTCCGTGGCCTGTTAGGAACAAGGATGCACAGCAGGAGGTGAGCGTCTGGCGAGTGAGTGAAGCTCCGTCTGTATTTACAGCTGCTCCCCCAGTGCTAATATCACCACCTCAGCTCCACTTCAGATCATCATGCATTAGATTCTCATAAGAGCACTGGTCCCTGGTGCCAAAAACTTGGGGACCACTGGTCGAAAGACTCTCGGGAAAAAAAAATATCTAATATTCAATTTTAAGTTATTTCTGATATAAATGCACCCTTTATGCTGGCAATTTTTAAAAATCGTGGTCAACACAAACATTCTTTGTAAAAATGGATTTTGTTTTGGTTATAGTTGGAGATTGGAGGATTTTGGAAAACAAGGGAGACAATTCTATGTTTCAGTCAGCATAGAGCAGATGAGAGAAGGAAGTAGATGGCAATACACAAAAGTTCGATGAAATCAAGAAAATGAAGTCAAAGACTTTAAGGATGTTATCTCTGTGGACTGCCGACTCCCCAAGAAGACTGCCAAAAGACTTACAGATTAAGCAAAGCCAAGTTTATTACCAGTGGAATAAAGGAGATCATTACCTCGACAGAGTTTTAGTAGCATCTTGAAAGAGATAGTACAAAGGAAAGATATTTATAAAGTTCTGGATTGAGGTTGGTCCTTCAAGGTCCTTCAATGTGGGAGCAGAATTAGGTAGAGTTTCTGATATAGTAATTTAGATTTGGCAGACATGGTGACAGCAGGGTTTTAAAAGAAGCCTTGAAGGATAAACAATCCTTTGATAAACCCAGCTGAATAATCTATTGTTCTCAGAAAAAGTCTGTTTACCTTGATGAAGCCCACTTGGATAGTCTACTCTTGAGATAAGTGGATTTCAGAAAATTCGTGAAACAGAAATCATTCTGGGTAAGAATTTCCTGGAAAAATAAAGTCAAGTTAATGCAGAGTGAATAGAAAGTTCATGCTAATACAGAGGGTAAGACACAGGTTTCAGTTTTGAGTTATCAGCAAATACAAATCCTGTTGAAGACATTAAATTTCTCAGAGGTTTTAGAATAGGATATTTGGTGTCATGTGACATCTAGGTTATATTTGTTGTCCCTAGCATCTGGCAACAACAAGCATATAGTAGAGACTTAACAAATACTTCTGAAGAAAAGAATAAGTAATTAAACGAGTGAGTGAATGAGCACGTCACCCTAATACTGTCTAATTCTAAGCCTGAAAGTTCTAGTTTTTTAGTGTTCACTATCATAATGGCTTTTTATTTCAGCATAATCTACTTCATTAAAAGAAAAAAAAAACAAAAGCAACCAAAAAAAAAAAACAAAAGCAACCAAAAAAAAAACAAAAGCAACCAAAAACAAAAGCAAAACTAACCTTCAAACATGAGCATACAAGCATGTCAAATGAATGACCTAGACCACCGGAATTTTACACAATTCATCTTAAACTTATTGGAAATCTGGTCTCCCAGTATCAGCAGTGTGAAAGCCACAAGTGGCCACTCACAAAGAAGTGGCGTCTCTGCCACAAGGCAATCAGAGTCCTGAACTCGGAATCTTGCCTCATGTGTTTGATGTGACTCCTCTTTCTGTGCCCTTTGAATTTCTGCTGAGAGAGACACTGGCCTTGGAGCTAACTGATGGGGCTTTCCCTTGCCAGGTAAGCAGTAAGTTCAGCTTTGTTTTGATTCTTAATCTGGTGGTCGTTTTTTCTCCATGCTTAACAATTTTAATAGAATCAGAGTCTGGAAATATAATGGAGAAGTAGACTATTAATTAAATCCGAACCCCATTGTCTGTCAATGAGATTCCAAAATTATAAGTATTGTTTTCTCCAAAACTATAGTCCAAAACTATATACAATGAAAACTTATAACAGTGTAACTAAAAAATGCAGTCATTAAAGACTCTGACATATATCTTGTGGCTGAATGATCATGTATTTCAGAAAAATATTAAAACTTTCTATGAACAATGACATGACCTATTCAAAACCACAACTTCCCCCAGGAAATCCAGAACATTTCGTCATGGATCCAAAAGTATCTCTACCCACACTGTTTCAATTGTGTACTTTGCTTTCTAATACTGTTTGAAATTCCATTAGACATGTGTTTTAAACTAACAGCATTTCTTTTATGCAATCAAATATTATGTTCTCTAGGAGGTATAGAACATTATTCATTTATATATACTCATTTATATGTTATGAATTTGGTCAAATGAGGGCATATGATTTGGGCACTTACTAGATATCAGGGGAAGGTCTGAGTCTGAGTCAGCTACCTCAAATGGGGCTGCTTAGGACAGCAAGAAAGTGCTGTCAGCCAATAAGCCCTGGGAGAGTAATTACCAAGGAGAGATGAGAATACCTTAATCTATACATTCAAGGAACATTCCCCAAAACCAAAAGATAAAGGGAGGTCTGGATCTCACTCTCTGAGTTAGGACCTGTCTGTAGTATTTTTAAGATGTCTTAGTTACTGACATGCTATATGATGTATGAGCAGCAAAGAAGAGATATCTCAGTTATATATTTTCAGAGTATTTTAGTTTTGTTTTTCTCTCCAGCTGAACTTGGGCTTCCAGCCTGATAGTCTGCATTTAAAATGTTCTGTTGGAGTATTCAGTTCATTTATTTTTAATTAAAATCTTATTAAGATTATAAAACTGGTATGAAGATTTAAAAGGGACAGTACAAATTACATAGGTGGTGTGGTAACAGTAAATATTCACTTACCCAGCTAAATTGGGTAACTTCAGAGAGAACAGCAAAAAATAACTATGGCTTCCAACTGTGTTCTTTTTGGTTTCCCACCAGTTAGCCCTGAGCACCCCTGTCATTCTGTTGTGATTCAAGAGTAAAGGCTTCTTTCTGGCCTGATACATGGCTTCTAAGTCAGCCTTACAAATAAGTTATAATTTACCAGCCCATCAATGTGAAACAATGGGGGAAAAAGGAGTATCATCCCAGACAAGAAAAACCAGTTTCACAGTCAATAGAGCCCATGAGACAAATGTAACATGGGCACTTGAAACGATGCAAAAACAATCCATTGAGGTTGAAAGCGAAAGTTAATACAACAGAGGTTTAAGAAGGTGAAATGGCCTGCTCTAGGCCATTTTGGAGATGTAAGTATTAGAGTAAGCATTGGAACCTGCCTCTAAGTCCTACAGTCTTTCCACTACACTAAGCAGAGAATTCTAGGTGAGGGTGTGTGTGTGTGTGTGTGTGTGTGTGTGTGTGTGTGTGTGTGAGAGAGAGAGAGAGAGAGAGAGAGACAGAGAGACAGAGAGACAGAGAGACAGAGAGAGAGCGCGCGAGAGAGCGAGAGAGAGAGAGACTGGTGGTTAGATCACCAATGTATAAGATGTATAAATCCAGTACCTTTTTACTCTTTTTTCTGCAGTGCCCATTTGTATTAGTTGATATCTCAGCTATTCATTTTTAGAAATAGATCCCCTTACCCATGTTGGAATGCTGGATCAGCTAATTTGACCACCAGTAGGTTGTGTCATATTACTTTTAGAGACTTCTTAAAATCAAATATTATGTTCTCTAGGAGGTATAGAACATTATTCATTTATATATACTCATTTATATGTTATGAATTTGGTCAAATGAGGGCATATGATTTGGGCACTTACTAGATATCAGGGGAAGGTCTGAGTCTGAGTCAGCTACCTCAAAGGGGGCTGCTTAGGACAGCAAGAAAGTGCTGTCAGCCAATAAGCCCTGGGAGAGTAATTACCAAGGAGAGATGAGAATACCTTAATCTATACATTCAAGGAACATTCCCCAAAACCAAAAGATAAAGGGAGGTCTGGATCTCACTCTCTGAGTTAGGACCTGTCTGTAGTATTTTTAAGATGTCTTAATTACTGACATGCTATGATGTATGAGCAGCAAAGAAGAGATATCTCAGTTATATATTTTCAGAGTATTTTAGTTTTGTTTTTCTCTCCAGCTGAACTTGGGCTTCCAGCCTGATAGTCTGCATTTAAAATGTTCTGTTGGAGTATTCAGTTCATTTATTTTTAATTAAAATCTTATTAAGATTATAAAACTGGTATGAAGATTTAAAAGGGACAGTACAAATTACATAGGTGGTGTGGTAACAGTAAATATTCACTTACCCAGCTAAATTGGGTAACTTCAGAGAGAACAGCAAAAAATAACTATGGCTTCCAACTGTGTTCTTTTTGGTTTCCCACCAGTTAGCCCTGAGCACCCCTGTCATTCTGTTGTGATTCAAGAGTAAAGGCTTCTTTCTGGCCTGATACATGGCTTCTAAGTCAGCCTTACAAATAAGTTATAATTTACCAGCCCATCAATGTGAAACAATGGGGGAAAAAGGAGTATCATCCCAGACAAGAAAAACCAGTTTCACAGTCAATA